>NC_140276.1:7937804-7951211 GCF_964030765.1 Micromesistius poutassou
CTGCTGCATAAACAATGTGATGACACCATGTCTAAATGAGGCCAAGCTTCTTCTTCTGTATTAGCGCGCTCGGACAAACTGCGAGAAGACACGTAGAAGAAGAATGCGTTCATATTTGTGCACATGGGCAAACATATACGCCGATACAGATAAATCTGTGATAGCTATTTCGGCTGATAAAGTCGGCCAACCGATATGTCGGTCTCTAATTATGAGTGACGGGTCGACGTAAAAGGAGAAATCATAGCTACCGGTTCTATTCATGTTTATTAAATTACCAACCCATTTATATCAGTAGTAAGAGCTGTTAAAACTCTAGAAATAGTTGCTAAATACAATCATAATTAAACCCTTCTAAAAACATGAATCCCTTAACGCAAACTCTTGTTTCTATGTCGGCAACTGACTAGAGGGAGGGACCCACATTGAAAAACAAAATCAACTGGTGGCAACTGGTAGGCTAATCTATCCCATCATACATCTAGGTGGACACTCACACTTGTGGGTGTGTCACTAAATCACAGGGCAGGGCAGATTAGGAGACGGCTTGTAATGGCTAATCCCACCCACACCTGCTGGTATAATAGGGACCTTTAAATAAATGTTTGTATTATTACAACCTAGTTAGTTTAAAGTCCCTCTGTCTCATTCTCACACTGGATGGCAGGTATAAAGGTTATATTGAGTCATTCGGATAATCATACCTGAATACAAAACTGGGATTCAGTAATCTTAAACGCTTGGCCAGGCCATTTGGCTGTCTAGTGTTATCTCAACTGAAGCGTTGATGTGAAGCTTTCTCCGACTGAGAAATGCCTCGGGTCCCTTCATATTTTATTACATTTTATCCCTTGGATATTCCGACGAAACGTGACCTAAACTTCTACGTTCCATTCGTAAACATGCAAAGGCATACAAATAGATTTGAATCCTGAATTGAGATTTTGATACAGACCTATCATAGGAATACTGGAATATTTGGGCTCAGCACTAGACTTCACTTCGTATTCTTGGTCGAAATGTGACCAGGAAATGAAAAACAACCCCGCAAAAAAAAAAAGAAATATGTTGTGACCTTTAAACTCGAAGTCTCCATGGCTACGAACGGTGTGTGTACCCCGCGTCCTAGGTTTCTGTTTGTTTCCCTGATTATGCAAATGAAAAACCGGTTTCACAAGGATTAAACAGAGAACTATTATTTATCCCCGCTGCTCTTCTTCGTCTCATACGCGCCTTCTGATTTGCTCATTTTATTACAGCGGCTCAGAGAGAAAGTGCACCACGAGAAAACAGTTAAACCTGCTTACATTAACATACTGCTTTCATTTAATGGAGTGAAAGCCGATTTTACATTGATTCATCGCGTTTAATGTTTTAGACTGAGCAATTAGGTTTAATTTTAACCTGCATAGTTAAAAAGTAATCTGTTAGTACAGATCTGAGCCAGTTAGAAGCCTGAATGTATGTATGCGTGTGTGTGTGCGTGTGTGTGTGTGCGTGTGGTTCTCATTTAAGCCATGTGCCTGCAAGTATTGCTTTGGGTGGGTGTGTGTGACATGAGGGCCATGCCACTAGTTGCTGGCTAAGACAGTATATCCATTCATTTACTTATCCTTCCTTATCCTGTGCCATTAAAGTCTGCATCTCAGTCAAAAGTGGAGACGGTTGGATTACTTCTCCGTAAAGTATAACAGGAAGAATAATTCTCAATATCATGCATACAATACACACATCCTTGCAAAGTACCCAGATGTGTCCGATGCCTTTACAAGCTTTCATTTTCACTTTTAAAACAGCCGACCAGTCGGCTCTGTGTTTTATCGACACTCTGTCGCTCTCGTTCGCTCCTCCTCGCTGGCCCTCCACCAGCCAGGGTTGCGCTCTCCTTTGCAGCCTGTAATTGGACAGATGGGCACCAAAGGAGGGAGAGGCTGAGCACAGATTGACACCGGAAGCGATGGGGCGGTCGAGAGAAAAGGACCTGACACCAGATCTCCCGGGAAGAGAACCAAAGATGGGAATCTTAGTTTCACTCTGGCTACTGCCTCCCACTCTTGCCGTCTCACTCCTCTCTTTCTCTTGCTCTCGCACTCCTCTATCTCTCTTGCTCTCTCTCCCCCTTGCCCCCTCTTCATTCTCTCTCTTGAACGATCCTGGTCACTCCCTCTTTCTCTCTATCCCCATCTCTCTCTCTCTCTCTCCTCTCCATCACCCTTGCTCTCGCCCCTTGCTCTCTCGCCCCTTGCTCTCTCTCCATTCTCTCTCTGTCCTCTCTCCCTCTCCCTCTGCCCTATCGTTCTTGCTCTCTCTCCCTCCCCTCTATCTCTTGATCTCTCTTGCCGCCCTCCTGCAGTGTTTCTCCCTCTGCTCTCTGTCTCTATTTTTTCTGACACCCTGACTCCCAGCTATTTAGCCTGACAGCGTTACTAAATAAAATAAAATCTGAATGCATGGGGGGCGGTTGACATTTGCGTGGATTTTTGTCAATAACCGTTGCCACCCCTGGAAGCCCCATGTTTTACAGCAGCAGACCTTGATTTAATTACTACCCTAGATACACATCTCTCTCCATTGTCACTCACACACACACTGTACACACACACACACCACGCAAATGCCACAGAAACATTAAATGTGGAGAGAGAATAAAAAAAAGAGGCTGGGTTTCGGGGGGTCGTGGATGACTGAGGTCTGAAAAATGTTGCAAATGCCACCTACTTTGTATTGATCATAATAACAGAATACTGGAACAGGCTGGCCCATTGCTTTCATTTTTCGGGTCGAGCAGCTGACACGAGGGCAACCTCTCGCTCACCAAAGACTGGTTGAGAAACTTCTTGATCAAACCGTATAATGAGGCAGACTTCCGGAGGATTCTACACAAATAAAATGCCCCGGCAACATTTCCACCTTCCATAAATACTATTGCAAGTTATAAGCCCCCTCCTGCTTATGTATTATATAAGTGTTTGCCTTTGTAATATCTCAGGGCATTAGTATTACCTGCTCTATTTAACCACACACACACACACACACACACACACACACACACACACACACACACACACACACACACACAGTGTCTCAGTCTAAAGATGTGCGGATGAAACAAACTTATAGCCCCAAGCATGAAGACTTTGCCCCTTGGCTTCAACTGGCTCCAGAATAGGTGTGAACACATAAGGAAACCCATACATTAATATGGATTCCATAACACGCAAGTTTAAGCGAGCACTCCGATTGGTCAATTCCCATTCTTGAGCGTGTTTAAATGCCTGGTGAAAGAACAGACAAAAAGATTGTGCCTAATTACAGAAAGTATCGCTACGCTAACTAGCCGAAACTACTTTCATGAGCCTAGTTTCCATAACAACGTTCAACTGACCAAGAGTCGGCTATCGTTACTATAGGAACTATTTTCTGATGAACTCGGGCAGAAAGCTTGAATTTGAGGGCAAATTAACCCACAATATGAAAATATTTTACAATATTGTTGATAATGAAGGTTTGTGTTATTGAATCGCAGTCTTACACTCGATGGCGTTCTTGAATGTCATTATGAAGCACAGGACTTCGGAACTCGGCACAAGCGCCTCGTTCCTACGGCTGTGCTTCTCGTACCAATAATGACATTCAAGAACGCCATCTCGTGTAAGATTACTTAATTCCAATGCTCCATGTTCTTCACTATTAAGCTTCTTCCTAGCGGTTAAGTATGGATTTTGGGCGGGTGCAGCAAAGAAAGAGGGAGAGAGAGCAAGAGAGAGAGAGAGTCAGAGACAGCGACAGACAGGTATCACAGGCGACTAGGGGTCAGCAATAAGTGGGGCAACATTTTTAGAAACTAGAAAGAAGTTATGCTACAAAGAGTGAGGCAGAAGGTGAAGAAGAATGTCACGCACGCCACACAAACCAACAAACACCACGCCAAACCCACCATCACCAAACCCGCAAGAAAGGCAACATGCTGTTCTAATTGTCTGCATTAGGAACTATGTGGCCTGGGAGGGTCTGAATACACACTCCTCGGTGTGAGAGAGATAAAGAACTGTAAAAGGAGAAACTAAAAATACAAACAAGAGGGAAAAGTCACACATAAAAACACACAGACATTGCAAATAACCGGTAGATGCAGCTCAACAACAACAACAACAACAATAGAAAAACCAGCTTCAATATTAACAGCCAGTTTGAGCATCATCTCACAGTTTCTCGGAGGGAACCAAGAGTGACGTGAGGTACGTGAAGACAAACCAGACAAAACATTGGGAATAAAGCGAGAGCGAGGAATAGAGCGAGAGCGTGCGGGAGAGCCACATTGACAGAGACTGTGCCATTGCTATGACAACCTTCACAGAGCCCAGCATGCTCCCAAATGTATAGCTGAAATGTCACTGACAGCCAGCAAGAGAATGTGCTAGACGCATAGAATGACATATCTGTACCAGGCAGACAGCAGCGCTGAAAATAAAGTCTCTTTTCAATACTCAGGACGGCTGCAAAATATGGTCATAATCGAATGACTCAAGTTATACATTTGGGCTGTTTTGGCTAACATTTTGTTTTCAGTTCGATGTCAGAGTTTTTTTTTTAGTTTTTCTCGCAGCCCTGCCTTATGAAAAAAGACTTCGGTGGTTTGTCTGTGTGGGGAACGTCAATAAAGATTGAGTGGGTATCTCCGAACAAAATTGGATTTGTGTGTAATAAGACGGTTTGGGTGCCTTCAAGTTACACCTCATAATGATTATTGATGAAGTCGCGGGCTAAAGGAGAAAAACACCATTAAGAGTGCCAGCACAGAGTTCACACTATTAATGAGAGAGCTAGGGCCCACGAGAGAGAGAGAGAGAGAGAGAGAGAGAGAGAGAGAGAGAGAGAGAGAGAGAGAGAGAGAGAGAGAGAGAGAGAGAGAGAGAGAGAGAGAGAGAGAGAGAGAGAGAGAGAGAGAGAGAGAGAGAGAGAGAGCGAGCATGTCCGAACCTGCTCCGCTCCACTGCTGACTAGTGGGTTAATCCTAAATGGAAGCAACACTTGGCGCTAATCACACCTGAATCGCAGCGATTGCCGTCAGCGGCGGCGCCTCGGCGGCGCTTTAGCTGATGAGGTCAGAGCCGAGGAGCCAGATGGGGCGCCGGGTTTCGGTGGCGGAAGAAAAACCTAACAGTGGCAGAGCCCGGGGAGGTAGTGTGGGGCGCACGGAATGTTCACATCTGCTGTTTACACACGGGCGAGCTGCACCCCCCGCACACGCTGGTCCCCTGGGGGCCCCCGGGGGGGGGTCCTGATAAAATCATCAGCCTCTGATGGAGATGAGGGTCACTCCCTCCTCCGGCCAGAATGCTCTGGTCCTGTGGCTGTGGCCTATTTACTGTGACATCCTCTCTCTCTCTCCTTGTGTCTTGTGTCTGTCACCATCTCCCCCCTTCACTCCTTTTCCCTTCTGTCCTATCCTCCTCCATTCTCACCTCCCCTGTCCTGTCTTCTCCTCTTCTCTCCTTTTCCCTTCTCTCCTATCCGCCTCCATTCTCACCTCCCCTGTGTTGTCTTCACCTCCTCTCTCCTTTTCCCTCCTCTCCTATCCTCCTCCATTCTCCTTTTTCCTTGCCCTGCCTTTGCCTCCTCTCTCCTTTTCCCTCCTCTCTCCTTTCCCATCTCCTCTGTTCGTTATAATTTCCTCTTAATTTCCCCTCCTTATATTGGACACGTCGATGTGGGTCTCTTCCTCAATTGTCTCCTCCCCCAAGTCCTTGATTATTCTAACTCGCTTCCTCTTCCCCAGGCAATACAGTCTACACAGCGACTTGTGTGCGTGTGTGTGTGTGCGTGCGTGCGTGCGTGCGTGCGTGCGTGCGTGCGTGTGCGCATGTGTGTGTGCTTGTAAGGCATCTATTTCTCTGCTTGTGGTTTTTGGTACTTGTACACAAGTGTGTACTTGAACGTTGATGTGTGTGTTTCTGTGTGTGTGCTTGGGTGTGTGTGTCCCTGGCTGCGCACATCTCCTGCACAGTTTCTCATATGTTGGCATCTCTTCCAATAAGACCTGATTGCGGGATTAGCAGTCACCATAAGGCCCTCTGACCTAGCCGCCCCTCCACAGCCAGATCCCTGGCTGGACTGGGGCACATCGCTGTGAGTGTGTGCGTTTGTGTGTGTGTGTGTGTGTGTGTGTGTGCGTGTCCCAATCTCATTTCACCATTGGGGGGAATCAGAGGTGAGCAGCTCCGCCATACATTGGACACAACCACACAGCCTCCTCAATTGAACTCCGTAGTACAGGCCTATTCTAAACCAGACATCCATTACCAGGTATTACTGTAATACAACCGTCACCGCCCCCCCCCCCCCGCCCTCCCCTCTCTGTGTGCGTCTTTATCTATCATTCACCCCGAACATCCAGCTTTAATATAAACCCTCCCTTAGCTCGCAGACATTTAATTTATATGTAGATCAGATAAGAATGTCTCACTGTAAAGACTTTATTTATATATCTATATATACATGAGAAGGGGAGGGGGGGGAGGAGAGAGAGAGGAGAGAGAGAGATAAAGAAATGGAAATGTATAACAATCAGATCCGTCGTCACCACGGCGATCTGGCGCTGGCTGGCTGGTGGATTGCTCATGCAAAATTTCATCAGCTAAACAGTGGCGGTAGGTACAGTGAGCGGGGCGTCAGATAAGTCCCACCGGCCCTACAGGGCCTCTTAGGCCCGCGGGCTTTGGAAACAGGGGATTTCAGCAATCTCGTCTCCTCATCTCACTCCCGGTTGTCTATCCTCTCCTCCAAAAAGAGGGCTCGCCGATCCAATTACCAGCTTGGCGGCGGAGTCTGCTGACAACGTGCCAAGCGGGCGGACTATGTCTCTTATACTCCGTCTCGCTCCCCTCCTCGTCTCTGCTTTCAGTCGCGTTCTACCTTTATCTTTTTTTTTTCTTTGCCTTCATTTCCTTTGCTGGCTCTTCTTACTCCCCACTATGGGACGCAGTCACACTCCGTCAGCTCACAACAGGGGGCGGGGCGGGGCGGTATAGTGTATTTGCCAGTGTGTGTGTGTGTGTGTGTGTGTGTTAAACGGCTGCTTAGAGGCGGTCTCGGGACAGATTAAAGACATGATTTATAGGACGATGATGCAGAAGGAATTCCCTGTGCGCTCCTCAAATCATGTCCCCACAAATGCATGTAATCCATATCGCGTCCGAAATCTCTCTTTTCCGCCCAAAGCCTATAAGACCAAGAGGAATCAAACGCGGGCGGTATTACGCAACTGTATTTGGTGATTAAATTGAGCATGAATCCACACACAGACTTTACACATGGAAGTACGCAAGAGATTTTTCATTGACATGCATATAGTAGACCCAGACCCACACACACAATTGAGATGTGAGATTTGCATCGATGAAAAGTTGCTTTGAATATGACAAAGAATGACAAAGTTTGAATACCAGTGGCACAGCCTAAGCTATGATTAAAGGGTAAGCTCCCAGGGTGAACATCAAAATGCTCAGACCACCGGCAGGCTGTCCAATCCCAGTGGAGAGGGAGCGCGTGTTGATGACATATAGCATCATTGCTACTTTGCAGGGTTTTATCCTGTGTGTGATGAAAGGCTATTTGCTTGTGCACACCCAATTAGATGACATGTTTTTGATGGGTCTATAGGAGGGTAAAGCATGCAGTTACCACAGTAACTGGGTTAAGATAATAGCTTACTATATTTAGCTCATGGAGTAATGTTTATCCCATTCATTGCATACACAATACAGGTTGTGTCACTAATGATACAAATATAATATATATCGCTAGGCTTTTATGTAAATTGGCATCCATTTGATCCAAGTCTGACCGTAGACCCCTCTGGGAATCAAACCACCCGTGGCAGCATTAATGCCTTGCTCTATCACGTGAACTAGACCGGGCTTATTCCAGTTTATATATAAATATTATATACATCACATATATTGATTACATTTTAATCAAAAGAGAGAGTGCTCCGGTTTACCCCCAAGCGAGCGTTAAGCAGCTCCTGCGTACACAAGGGCCCCAGATGGCACGTCACCCAGGAGGACCTCCTGTGACCCCCCCCGTCCAACCTGGTGGACGGCACTGCCAGGCAGCGCAGCGGGCGTTCCGGTCTCCGGGGGATCAGAAAATAGATTATTTCCCCTGCTTTAGGTATGTATGTATATAAATATATATTAGGGCTTAACCCCCTTCCCAGCTAATACTTTCATCCTCCATCATCAGCTCATTCACTTACGGTCTGCAGCTATATATGCTCCGGTTTAACGTGGTGGCGTGTTACGACTATGGCGTTGACATATAAAGCTATACATTGATCTTTAGGTGAATGTATAGCATCTCTAGAAATACTGTGTGTATTTTGAAAATACAAGCTGTAACCAGATTTCAAAAGTTCAGCTTTAATGGCAACCTGCCCAAATAAGCACTAGCAGTGTCTTTCTTTACTATCCAAGCACATTGCTTAACAAAGATTGTAAACTATGCCAAAGATTCACTCAAGTGCATAAATGTCTATATTCTCAAGGGTTATTTTAAATGAGAGAACGGTGAAACCATCAACAAACAGGAAGTTTGTTTGGCCCCCCGCAGGTGCAGTCTGGGAAATGGACTGAAAGGGTCTTTGCAAGGTAAGCAGAATGAAATACTTAGCAGAAGCCGAGGGAACAAGAAGCAAAGAGGAAGCCAAAACACTATGAAGAAAACCAAGGTTATTTATTATGATACATGCTGCTCATTAATTGAAACCCTTTCAAGGGGTGTGTGTCGCAAATCATACTTGAGCTGAATCAATACATGCGTACTTTGTCACGGTCTCGTCACTCTCGCGCAAGCCTCCGTGTGTTTCTATTGAGTCCAACATGTTTTCTCTGGCGGTCACCTCACTCACCGCCGCCATTACCTCCGGGAAGCTCGGCTGAACGCTGTTGTTTCATGCCCATTGATTCCAATCTCTATCCTGGCCGACGCTAATATCCAATGAAGAGCGGGACCCCACTCATAACGGTCCTGCTAATTTGCCAGTAATCTGGGATCGATACGCGCATCATTGTGTATAAGCGCTGTCAGTGTATTGTCCGTGTGAGGGAGGAGTGTGAAGGTGTTGTGCTCAACAGCTACCAATGGTTTTTCTCTCCTATTCAGTAATCCATTTTGTTTGCGTGTCACACTGGGGAAAGCTACTGTTTGATGGACTGCAGAGACGAGAAGATGGAAGATGGACGTTTTGTTAGCGTTGATTATATATAAAGACAATGTAAAAGGCGCGTCAAGACTTTCTTTGCAATTTTTATTCCGTTCCCGTTCTGCCACTCCTCTTTTATGAACACTCAAGCTCCAGCAGCAGATGTCGCGGGCCTCCTGACACGAGCCGTCCTCCGCCAGACTGATTGTAGTCCGTCATCATACGCTTATCTTTGCTTGTGTTGTTCAAATGAACACATACGCCTCCTTGCCATACATTCAAAAAATAAATTGCTGATCCAACCACGGTGTCCAGCTGCTGTTGATGTCAAACTGCCGACCGTAGCCAGCCTGTGCCTGTGCGTGTGTGTGTGTGTCTGTGTGTGACTTTGTGTGTGTGTGTATGTGTGTGTGTGTGACTTTGTGTGTGTGTGTATGTGTGTGTGTGTGTGTGTGTGTGACTTTGTGTGTGCGTGTGTGTGTGTGTGACTTTGTGTGTGCGTGTGTGTGTGTGTGTGTGTGTGTGTGTGTGTTTATGAAAGCAGATATGAATCAGTGATGATCACAGTTTGTGTCTTATGTTTTTTTTTCCTGCCTTTCCCAGATGTAGTTTGAAAGTAATTGTACTGTATGAGGGGGGAAATATCCGTGGCTGGTGTGTGTGTGTGTGCGTGTGCGTGTGCATGTGTGTGTGTGCGTGACTGTACTCCGCTTGTGTGTGAGTGTTATTATAAACAGGATCTATGGTGGGCACGTGGGCTGGTGTCAAAAGTCTGGTTCCCCTGCTGGTGTGTGTGGGAGGATGAGCTCAATGACAATGACCGAGTCAACCCTTTGATTCCTTTTTTGATAGATGATTGTGTGCGCACACACACACACACAGCAAAAATAAACATGCATCGTTTGTGAACACACACACACACACACCAATATCAATCATTCACGCCTCATGTATACCATTTTTTAATCGCCCCCACTTATCCCCTGCAGAGCTGCCCCCCCCCCCCCCCCCCCCCCCCCCGCCCGGTCATGTTTCAGTCAGCTGGACGCCGCCATCAACGGCGTCTTTGATACAGGAAGGCATAAAAAGAATCCACATCTATTAAATGAAAGCAAAACATCTGAGTGTGGGGGGAGGGGAAGGGGGGAGGAGGGTCAAGTGTGTGTGTGTGTGGGAGTGTGTGTGGGAGTTTGTGTGTGTGTGTGTGTGTGTGTGTGTGTGTGTGTGTGTGTTGGGGGAAGCAGGGGGGCTGGTGTCAAAAACACCTCAGGGAGGCAGGGAGCACGAGGGAGTCACCCGCGGTCTCCAGCGGGTCTTGAGCGTGAGTCGTGTTCTGGCCGGGAGGGGGTGGGGGGGGGGGGGAGGGTGTCTGAGGTAGACATCATGAAAACTATTTTAAAAGCAATAGTGAACGCACCCATGCGGGACACGCACACACACGCACACACACACACACACACAATCCCACAAAGTCACACACGCGATCACGTTGACAGCCACTCGCAACGCGCTGTCATCTTTGATGTGCTGCGATTCTTCATTATGTGGTGCGCTGCGGCCTGCCGCCAAATAATGGCCCCGCACCGTCCCTCTGATTTGTCCTTCCTTTGTCTTCCTCCCATGTGGCGTTCGCACTCCCACAGACACCGCCGCCGCCGCCCAATTAGTGGAAAAAGCCAGGGAAAAGAAAAAAAAAGAAAGAAAGAAGGAAAACAGGACTTCTCGATGGTTACTAACTGGGAGAGATCACGTCGGAGAAGCCGCCAGCGCACTCAAACGTTCCTTTTGTGCTAATACTGCTGTGTTTTTACCACCACTACCACCACCCCTACCACCACCACCCCTACCACTACCCCCACCACTACCACCACTACCACTACAGCCACCACTACCACCACCACCATTACCACTACCACTACTCCCACCACTACCACCCCTACCACTACCCCCACCACTACCACTACCACTACCACCACAGCCACCACCACCATTACCACTACCACTACCCCCACCACTACCACTACCACCACCCCTACCACTACCACTACCACTACCCCCACCACTACCCCCACCACTACCACCACCACTACCACTACCACCACCACTACCCCCACCCCCACCACTACCACCACTACCACCACTACCACTACTACAACTAGAACTACAACTACAATTGAGCAGGCTCTTTTATCTTAAGGGATTCAGCCTACAGTGGATTCAGATACATGGCACTGAGGAGCAGGTAAGGGTTATGCACATTGCCCAAGGCTACAGGTCAGCTATAGATTTTGCAGTTTGATCCCAACAACCTTTTGGCTGAAACTTTTGGTTTGGGCTCCCTGAGCAGTATCACTTCTGTGTACGTGCGTGTGGAGGTAAACTTTTTTTGTTTATTTTTCGTTCAAATATCTGTTTCTTTTTTTTTTCCAAGTGTCAATCCGTTTCTATCCACTGCAAATGTTAGGGTTTCCATTGTGATATTCCATAGTGAGGGGAGACAGAGAACAAGATAGTTGAACAGAAGGGGACAGATATAGATGAGAGATGGTGAGAGTTGAGAGAGAGCGATATATATAGTAGAGTGACAGATAGTTGACAACGATTTGAGAAAGGAGAGAGCTAGAGAGAGAGAAATAAAGAGAGAGCGAGAGAGACAGAAATAGAGAGAGAGTGAGAGAGAGAGAAATAGAGAGAAATAGAGAGAGCGAGAGAGAGAGAGAGAGAGAGAGAGAGAGCGATGGATGGACGGTTGAAGAGAGACAGATTTATTATAGCTGCGAAATGGTGAGTTGAGAGAGGGACAGATATAGTAGAGTGACAGATTGTCGAGATATTTCAGAAAAAGGGGGCGAACGAGGGGACAGGGAGAAAGATTTGAAAAAAACTGTTGAGGACAAAAGAGAGAGACAGAAAGACAGAGAGAGAGAGAAAACGAGAGTTAGAGAGACTAAGAGTTGGCGGAGACAGACAGTTGATGGAGACAGAGACATATACAGAGACAGAGTCTAGAGAGAGAGAAAGAGAGACAGGGATTCTGTGAGGGTTGAGAGAGTGGGTTATCAGAGGGGATCTGGAGGGCTGATCCTCTTTGGCTCTCTGGCCAGTGGGGGGTCATGTCACGTGGAGCCAGGGCCCTGGGATAAGGCTTGCAGAGAGGCAGAGAGAGGACAGTCTGGACTGGTACCGCACAACCAGGGAGTGGGATCAGCATTGTGAAGGGACAGGAACAGAATGTTGCCAAACGTCCCGTTTGTTCAAGTGTGTCTGTGTTTGTGTGTTTGTAGCAGAACAAACATCTGCTCTAGATTTCTAATCTGTCCGATTATTGCCAACGAGCTGTGGTGTGCTGCTCACGCGCGGAGGTCCAGCTAATGAACAAAATCACAGACACGCAGACCGACAGACGGACCAAACAAACAAAGGAAGGCCCACACCGACCGCATCGGGACGTGTGGATTGAGGGACTTCTTCCAACACATTGTTTGGGAGGGCTGCGACCGTGAGAGTCCGCACGACGGCGGTGGGAGCGACCGTGTCCCCGGAGAAGAGTCCGGAGCCCCGCAGATCCCACATCTCCAGATGGACTCGGGAGCACAGAGCGGGAGCCCTCCTTAACCTGTTTGACCAGAGGCTCATCCCGTCTCCTCCAGCTAAGGCTGGGGATCACTCACAATCTCTAGGAACACAAACCCTCCCACACAGACACACACGCGCCCTTTACATTTCACAGCGTGCATGCGTACTATAAATTATAGTTTAATTTAGACTTGTACATATTATAGACTTATACTGTAAGTTATATTGCCGTATGACATATAACAAGCAACGTATATTCTCTAAACATGTATGCAACATGCACCCAGATTGCAGCCTTCAGTGGAAAGAGAATCATCCACAAATACTAGAGACAAACTTAGTTAGACAAGCTACTTTTCGGGGTCGTTACCCAGGAGAAACATGTCTAATTCAGTTTTTGTTGTCTTATTGGAGCGCCTTTTTTTTTCATGTAGTTTCTCGCTCCGTTACAAATTGGCACAGAGAGAGTAAATGTTTTACCTCAACTCCCATCCATAAACCAACAATTAACTTTAGCTGTCTTTAATTTAGCGCGTTAATTAATACAGCCTTACTGGGGTTATTGTTCCATAAAGTAAAAAGAAACTGAAATAATTAAAGACAGACTCTCTCAGACTCTCTCTCTC
>NC_140276.1:7951411-7961411 GCF_964030765.1 Micromesistius poutassou
CCCTCTCTCTCTCCCTCTCCATCTCTCTCTCTCTATGGAGGCGGCAGTGTCAGGGATTGGGCCCGCTATTGGATATCGGCAATAAACAGCGATAGTCTTGACAGGAGCTTGATAGCAGGAAACAGAGCTAATTATCAAATACCCTGCGCTCCTCAGTGCGAGGATCAATCCCAACATCCGCACGCATACATCTCCGTTAAACAAAGACCAGCGCTGCAGTGCATAGTAATCACAGGATATATGACCTCGCATAAGCAATGCACAATCATCTTGTAAAAGGAGGACATATTTAAAAGTTGCCGTCTGAGCAAATTGTCCCAGATTCACCCCCCCCCCATTGTCTCTATCCCTCGACACGATCCACGGCGAGCAAACGCATGTCCACTGGAAGTCAATAGTTTCCCAAGCTTGCGTCAAAGTACAGGCAATTGATTCTTTAATATCAAAAATCCAACAGAGGCGTTTCATTACTTTTCTGTGCCTGTTCGCCCCTCTTTGCGTCTAGTGGAAAAATATCACAGTTTATTAAATTACTCTTCTGAACAGTCTCTGGGGAGGGAAACCATCCTGTGTACTGCAAGGCCATTTCTGACTGTAACTAGGCATGTCTGCTTAGAGAGAGAGAGAGAGAGAGAGAGAGGAGAGAGAGAGAGTGAGAGAGAGAGAGAGAGAGAGAGAGAGAGAGAGGAGAGAGAGAGAGAGAGAGAGAGAGGGGAGAAGGGGGTGAGGGTGTATTTATAAATACTGTGGCTGCTGCAGACGGTTTGTGGTTATCCTGTTGGCCTTGAAAGGTATGAATTGGATGAACCCACAAATCAAGTAGAGGGAGTCAGATTAGACTAGCACCGCTGTAGTAAAGCTCTGATTGGTAGAGAGTGTGCACATAACGTGCGTGCGTGCCTGCGTGCGTGCGTGTGTGTGTGGAGGGGTCATATTCTTTTCAATGTTTATGGTATATATTTATATATGTATGAAGTATTTCCGAATGCATGTGAGGAGAATAAAACCCTCCGGAGCCACGAGGCTTCTGACCCAAGATGAAGGCTTCTCCCTGCAGCGCTGCATATTCCACGGCAACAGATAATGCTGGATGTCACAAGCCAGGCCCCGACACACACACACACACACACACACACACACACGACCAACATGGACACACCATATGTCTGCACACAGACGCACATACTGTACATAGACATACACACACACACAACACACACACCAACAAGTACGCACGCACCAATGCGCACAGAACCAGACACACACACACACACACACACCACACACACGTTCCCAATGCGTTGAAGATACTCCAATGACGCATCGACACAAAAAAAAGAAAAAACACCAAACCACTCAGAGACAGCTCAGGGGAGCTTTAGATTTCCATCAGACTGTCACGAAATAAACGACAACAGGCGACTAGACCTGATCTCGAACTTAGCAGCAACTTATTCAATCTAAAGACATCTGACATCTATGCTGCACATTTAAGCCTTCTATAAACGTGAGTTTGGCTCTTCTTCTTGTCGGTGTTCCCCCATACAACCAGTACCTTTGGGGAACGCATTTACGTCACAAACAGGGAGCAGCACAGGAAGAATAGCGTAGCGATAGATGGATCAAAAGGGGTAACATGACAGCCATGGCAAGAGAAGAGTGAAGGGAATAGCAGACATGCACCACAACCGGATCCCTGCGGTGAAGAGGAAGAGGAAGGAGGCTGTGTGATGCTGCATCTTTTCATGGAGTCAGAGAGGGAGCACTTGTAGACAATTGTAGGAGATAACGAAAGACAAAGTCAACCAAAGGCTCCCTCGGCGTCTGGGGATTTCATTATCCTGATGAAATGTTGTGTATTGATCACTTACACGTGTACATGCTTGGTCTCTGACGTTTCTGAGTGAATCATAAACGGCTATTTAGCCAAAGAGGAGGATTACCAGCCGCTCTATGGATGGAGCTGTGCACACCCCCTGTATTTTAGACTTTGAAATAACAACAAGTTTCTGCTTCGCCTGCATAGGCAGAGGCTGAGGCACATCCACGCTCAACTGGCTTAGCTCTCTGTGTGATGTCTTCATGAAACAACGTTAACCCCACTGCACTGGACCTGGGTCAATTACGAAGCAGACATCTCCAAGCAAGCGTTATACAGGAAATGGAGCACTCAATCAAATATTGCTTTAAAAGTTATTATAAATTCAATATACATTCAAATGTATGCATCTATTTGCTTGTTTTACGGTGTCATAATGTCTCACGCACGCACACGTACACACACACACACCTTTCCAACATTCAGTGTACATGAACGTCTCACCTCCGCCATCGTCTTTTCCTTTGTTCTAACCTGCACTCACAGGAAGACCTAGGAGGCTCAGTCTTGTGCCTGAGCCTAGGAAAACACTTCACCACTTCACTGAAGGACCCTTGGCTACCGTCATGTCGAAACACCAGAGTCGCTCAGGAAGCGAACAGACAAGACAAACGGAGCCGTCGTAGCCATTTTCTCAGAGGATACAGTATTAAGAAATCCAACAGACGCTAAGCCAGGGCTGTGGCCGGGGCTAACTGTGCAGCCACTGCTGGCGGTGACAACAAAGTCTGGGATCTGCCGTGCGACTACAGTGACTGGTGATGTTTGTGTTAGAAGACTCATCCAGTGATGCTAAAAGCAAGCGGGCCACAGTCAGTTTTTTGGGTTGGCTTCCATTATACATGCCCTGGCAGAGGGAACCGCGGGTGTTCGGTTGTGTGTGTGTGTGAGGGTATGACAATTGGAGATAGTGTTGCTTTGGTGCACACAAAGATCAGTGCTTGCTTGGAACCTTTTTTTTTGTCCTCCTGATCCTGAGCAATTCTTTCCCGCATGCGCCTTTCATAAAGTCCTCTGGGGTAATATGCAAAGAGCCTTCTCAATGCCTTTTTATTTTTCCCAACGGTGTGTTGTCATCATATTTTGTGTTATTTATTGCTCTGAGCCAGCTCGCATGGCATTCAACCTCAACCGGATATCGATAAAAGCCTACTCCTTTCTTCTGGCTTCCTGCTGTCTGAGTTACACCCATATAACACGGTTATCCCCAATGTTTCATGTCAAAGTGATGGATACAATACATGAAAAAATATGCACTGCTGAGGTGGCTGATGGCTTGGAGGTAAGGAGATTTATTTTTTTCTTAAATGGCAATTGAGACGGAACCATGCCAACACTCCACGTCACTAGTTTGTTGACTATACCGGCCTTCATCCTGCCTATGAACCAACGACCAGACAATATGTGTTTTGTGATATCCAAGGGAAGCCAAAGAGATTGCAATCGAATGCTGGTTGTCGTCTCAATGAATGGCATCAAGGTGATTCTTGTTTTGGCATGTTGTACAGAACATGAAGACCAAGCAAACATTATGCATGTTCCAGCCAAACATTGGTTCAACTTTGTCAAGCGCTCAAGAACGCAAATAATGTTTTCTTACTGCATTGAAAAGAAAAGAAAAACATTGTAACCCAACATATTACTCGAACAAAATCAACTACGGTCTATAATAGTTGAGGTGGAATATGTGTAGCAAAATTTATTTTTTTCCCACAAATGTAAGCTCTCTATTGATTCACGTACATCAAAGTTAAAAGCTAGACTTTGTTCTAATACAATGTATTCCTTGCAAGGAATTTTAGAATTTATTTTTCAAATAAATCGATTATGAGTGAAAAGAAGCCATCGATCAAATTGCAAAAATATATTGCCACAATGACGGAGCTAGACCAATACTTCTAGCGCACGTGTTAAGCATACAATATTATGTTTGATTATTCGCCGTAAGGGTCCTTTTACACCAGAAGCGTAGCGAATTAAAGATGGGAAATTGTCGCCTAAAATCGTACATCAGGCGAGCTGTGAATATACAGCTATTTCAAATAATAATCACGGCAGCAAAAATGCCAGATGAACTTTTCAACCTAGCCTTGACCAAAATATTCTATGTCTTTAGAGGAATCAATTATACTGGAGTTTTACTTTTTAATCAAAGTGTAAAACAGTGTAGAAAATGGCAGTTTGCGGATGAGGGTGATGACTATTGTCTGCATTTTTTAATACTCATTTGTTGGAGACTTTAGTTTTTGAGGTTGTTTCCCTGTTCGATAACTAAAAGTTGTCCATCACTCTTTTGGAGAAAGTTGGTTTCCAAAGGAAACAGTTATGATACAACTGCACACCATGTTATCAAAAGCAACCTATATTCGCGTACCGCAGTGCAAGTAAACATTACTTTGTAACACTGTTTGCTATCTAGATTAATGACAAATATATATATATATATATATATATATATATATTATGTGATCATAATACAGGTAATTATAGGTCTATAAATGTAGTTTACCACTATGGATGCAATAAGAAGTCTGTGCATTGAGAAACATAAATAGGCTGTTACCTCTCCCATTTCCTACAACATATATATATGTATCTTTTGACTATGACAAAGATACCTGATTCTGATTGGTTAACCTGATTATTTGGCTGGCTACATCCCTAAATAAATCAAAATTGGTACAAATTAAAATAAAGTCACTTTTTTTGCAAAACTGAAATCGCTCCATGATTTATAACTCAATTATTGAAGTCGGAAAAAAAAGCCACTGACAAATGTGTTCAATGTAATAGGACTATGATCCCGAGGTGGTTTGCAGAGGAAAAAGGTAAGCAAGGGGCCAACAATATCAATATGGTTCACACTTGTGTTAAATTAAGCCTTAGCAGAACCTTTGAGGTCTTTGACAAAGCTGTTTCCCCAACTCATTGCTAAGCGTGAAAGCAGACCAGACCATCTTAAACTTCAAGGGTTAAATATTGCAAAGAGAAGTCAAACTGGATGAACCGGCCCACACTTACAAGCAGTGTGTGTGTGTGTGTGTGTGTGTGTGTGTGTGTGTGTGTGTGTGTGTGTGTGTGTGTGTGTGTGTGTGTGTGTGTGCGTGTGTGTGTGTGTGTGTCCAAGTGCATTAGGGTTATTGTGTTAAGCCTTCAGTGCTTAATCCCTTAACCTGCTGAAGGGTGGGAATCACAGAAGTCATCTGTCAGCCAGGTTGGATTGGGCCACAGTGTGCGTACACACACACACACACACACACACACACACACACACACACACACACACACACACACACACACACACACACACACACACACACACACACACACACACACACACACACACACACACACACACACACACTGATACACATGCATTCACTGTACTCCAGTCATTCAGTCAACAGCGTTAGCCTCATTTCAGCCTAATGAAGATTGATACTTCCCCCATCCCCTCCCCAGCCCTCACAGGTGTTTCACGGAAATATATGTATAAATACATAACCCAGATAGAGAGGCAAAGTCAATGCGTGAGTGTGTGAGTGTGGTGTTTGCGTACACATCCGTGTATGTGTAAGCAAGGGATACAGAGATAGATAGAAAGATAACAAATAGAGGATGACACAGTCTGAATCCACCCATGTGTTGCACACACAGAACACCACGAGGGTTGATGCTGTTAAAAGTAGGGATGTGAATAACTCAAATTTTTCATGGTCGAATAATCAGTGGGTGGTATGAACGAATAATCGATTATTCGATGTGTGCCGACATTCACAAAGGCAGCCATGGATCATCGGCAAGAAATCACTTAATATCTTAAACGCAAAAAAAAAACTTGAACAGTGATCAGTGTTTGTGTTGTATGCATATATATTAATATTTATGCTTGTGTATTGTGTATATTGTTTTTCTGTACATGATTAATAATAATTAAAAAAAACTAATAGTGCTACAGAACCAACATTAATTCCGTCCGTTAATTCTTGTTTATTTGAATGGGAAAAAATGTTAACGGTCCAAATGTTAAAAATCGACTTTGACCCTCGGGAACGAATAATCCAATCATCAAATATTCTGACGCATCCCTAGTTAAAAGGAATGTGTAGTTAAGGAAAGAACCCTGAGGTAAATGACTCGGGTCCCTGGGACTGTAAACACATTTTCCAACCCTTCTGATGCCCGTCCATGCCGATGAGGACCGGTCTGAAATGTTGTGCAGAGATTGATGGTGATCAACACACACGACCCGATGTCCACTGTGAGTGGCGCTCCACATGCCTCTAATCTCAGTCAAACCGTAACCAACACACACACACACACCACACACACACACACACACACACACCACGATTTATTTATGTGCATGTAGGGTTGCATGCATGGACCTTGGCAGATAGACAGAGCAGTTATGAAAGGTCCATCCCCATAAAATATAGCACTGAAAGCGAACAGAGAACTCCAGCCGAGTGTTCAGAGCAATTTCCTAGAGCAACAGTCATTTTCGTCAATCAAGGCTACTTAATGTTTATATCAGCTGTTCAATTAGAACTCTAAACTCACTCACCCTCCAAAACTAGACCTGTGATCTCAGTCAGCTACAATCATATCTCCTACACGCTGTTGCGGTAGGAAATACAGGAAGCGGAAGAGTCCCAGAACAAAACAACTTCAATGGAAAAATCCACTTTGACCTCAACATGCTTCCGTCTCACTAGCTGACGACAGCTTGTCTAGACAATAGAGACAAAGTGCAAATGGCTTGTTTTTAAGCTGAAGTCAGTCGAATAAAATAACATTTTAGTTGCCTGAACAGAAGACAATCAGATGCTTAATATAAGTTGACATCAGAATCAGACCTCTTGTTTGTCTCTCATATTGTACAAAAGCCTTTCTCCACCTCGTTGGACTCTTGTTAGGATGTTTCCGTTGACCCTCACCTGGAATATTACTACATCTAGCTACTACTTTATCGTTCTCAAAAGGGCCATATGGTGTACACACTGTATATTTTTATCCAGTCACAATCCCTAGCATAAACACAAAAATGTTACCAGTCTGTGTATATATGGCAGACGGGTGTAAAGTGAGAAAACACATTTTATATATATAGTGCAGCTGTTTGACACACACTGCACAAGGCATCCTGTCTCCATCAGAGGCTGGATCAGAACAGATCCCACACAATCACACATGCCTTCAGAACATGCACCCCCCCCACCCCCCTTATCTCAAGAAACTAATCAGCCAAGCAAATGTTTATCCCCAACTTCCTTCCGAGGGAAACATTCGGCACCCCTCTAAAGAAAATGTTGCTTAGCTAACCCTCCCTGGTCTAATGGAAGTCAAACACCTTCCAGGGTGTTTGTTTGGGTGAAACGGGTGAAACGATATACCATTCCTTTGATCCATTATACATGTGAGGTGTGAACACGTGCACCCGCCTTCTAGCAACACAGCACGTGGTGGTGGTGATACAACAGGAAGCTACAGGCAGGAACAGGACCGCACACCTGTGCGTTTGCTGCTCTGACGCCTCAAATGAGCGTTCAGTCACGAGTAGTGATCATGCATGATTTTTTTCTTTTTTAAATTGAGACTTGTAACATTTGTTATCATCATGGTGTCATTTCTATGATGTAAATTGAGGGAGCAAAAGCAGCATCGGCGCCAAATATCGCCTCAAGAAAATTGGTAGTGGCGTATCGGTCACCGGCTAAGGCTGATGAAAACAAATCCATATCGGCCCTAACAAATCCATATCGGCCCTAACAAATCCATATCGGCCCTAACAAATCCATATCGGCCCTAACAAATCCATATCGGTCGATCCCTAGTTAAAAGCGTGTATGTGGAAACCCAAGTATGGATGAGGTTTAAATCGTGATGCACTCTATCAACACAGTATTCCTCAATAACTATACGAGGGTGATTAGGCATGTGAAGACCTATACGCCTTGGACTCCATTAACCATTCTGCTGAACTCAACGCCCCCCTGTAGAGATGTGTAGGGATAGGGGGGGAGGGGTGTTCAAAGAGTGAAAGATCACACGCACAGAAGGAAGCGCTCAACCCAACGTGTGCGATGGAGGAAGGCTGGAGGAGCATTACTGAAGCGAGATGAGAGAGAAGAGACAGAGAGCGGCACCGGCATCGATTAAACTGTGAGTCTTGGAAAGGGCGGTCCTTCCATCCAAATGAGTGTGTGTACTTGTGTCACAGGGAGCAGTGGCAGCACCCATGACTCATAAGGTTTCCCATCAAACTCGCAGACGTACACAGACACACACACACACACACACACACACACACACACACACAAGGTCCTGGCATCTCCAGCTGCTGTGTAGGCCGTGTCAGGGCTTATCTCCTGACACTTTGTTTGAAACGAGCCACCGTGTGACTCCTCCAGTGTCGCTCCAAAGTTCTCGACCGCCATAATGTCAGCAAACTTTTTGCCCCATTCCCATTGCCATAAACACACACACACACACACACATTTTCATGAAATTGTTAAGTAATGTGTCCTGTGCCAGATGAATATTTATCCCTGTGTGAAAGAATCCTTGCCGTCCTCCTGCCACACTGCAGCTCGAGGGGGGCCAGCTGGGCTAGGGCTTCACAACCTCCCCTCTCTCCCCCATCTCCCTCCCTCACTCTCTCTATGTCTCTCTCCCCCATCTCCCTTCCTCACTCTCTCTCTATGTCTCTCTCCCCCATCTCCCTCCCTCACTCTCTCTGTCTCTCTCCCCCTATCTCCCTCCCTCACTCTCTCTATGTCTCTCTCTCCCTATCTCCCTCCCTCACTCTCTCTACGTCTCTCTCCCCCTATCTCCCTCCCTCACTCTCTCTCTATGTCTCTCTCCCCCTATCTCCCTCCCTCACTCTCTCTATGTCTCTCTCTCCCTTTCTCCCTCCCTCACTCTCTCTATGTCTCTCTCTCCCTCTATCTCCGAGCCACAGACCATGCCCATCACAGCAAGGCTTTTTATTATTTTTAATTATCCACAGTACACAGATCAGCGCCGGCCTTTGCCACTTCCTCGTGCACATGCCCTGCTGTCCAAACTGTAATTTGAGCAGCACGTTTTTCTATACTAAAGGCGACGTGCGGGTAATTATTTCAATGGCTGAGCTAATATTTACACATCATCTGGGCTTCTGATGACACGTGATATAATGAGATTGGTCCTGACTCCTTCCGTCAGAAGGGGGAAAAGGACGTGTGCTCGGCGCTGATGCCTGACGAACGACTTCGTAGCAATGCAGCGCTGTGTGTAAAGGTAGGATACTATAAAGGCTATTGAAGAAGCAGATGCTATTGAAGTGATGGACAAAACACGCGTAAGAAGCACACTCACACGCGCACACGCGCACACACACACGCAAGCACGGCGCTGCGGTACCCAAACGCGTCGGATTGTAGGCTATATCTTTACCACAGCCATGTCAGTTGTCCGTATTTCAAAATCATGCAGTTGAAATCGTGTCTCAAGCCCGAAGATCGTCTTCAAGACAAATGTGCCATTATTTTGTCAAGCTTCAGATCGGCTGCGTAAACACTAATTGCTGTTCCTGTGCAACAGTGGTGAGACTTTCGTGCAATGTTTGTCGGAATAAAGTATAACAGAGCCAGCTGTGACTACATTGTACAACATTAGGACAGGTGCATCCCCTCACACACACCCGCACACGCACACGCACGCGAGCAGCATGGACGACATGCATTAAAACAGCTCAATGTCATTCCCCCAATGCAGCCCCATTTTTCCCCCTTGCAACAAAAAAAAACGCAGTTGCATTAACACGCTTTGAGTGCTGGCTTTTGGAACGAGACCCAGTGAGAAAAAACGACCATGAATCGTGTCATAGGGCAATATTAAACGCATGTTGCCTACCTGTTTTTAGTTACACGGCAGCCGCTGCATTATCTTCCTTCTTCAACTTGAACTTTTCCCTCCCTCCTGTCGAACGGCTTGAAGTAGTTGACACACTAGCCTGCTCCAGACTTTTACTTTCCTGTAAATGTAAATGTCCTGCTACACCTCTTGGTACAAACAAGAAGGTTGGATGACAGGGGCTGAACTGACGGAGATTTCCGCCAGTACTAACACCATCTC
>NC_140276.1:7966411-7968911 GCF_964030765.1 Micromesistius poutassou
TTCCTGAGTTTGGTCAACACATCGTAACGCGAGTAAAGCGTCATCCTAGACTGAATCAGAACATCATTCACGTTCCCTGGAAAGAAAAATAACAAGGTTCCATGTACAATTTCCAACAACAATTACACATATTTGTAGTTTATTTTTATTTTGGGAGAGAAGGCAAGGCAAGGCATGGCAAATTTATTTATAGAGCACTTTTCATTCATGAGGCAGACTCAAGTTCATGGAAGTTAAATTGTGAACAAAACAAACACATACATCGTAAACTAACAGCAAATGCTTACTCTCAGCCTGATTCCTTTTCGATGTTACTCACTAATCACATCACTTCATCAATATCTAATGATTTGTTAACTCTTTCCTTTGTGTTCCTTCTTAAAGATTCATTATTTTCCCATGGGGTTTTGTGGAGAACTATGAGTAAGCCAGTGTCATTGAATGTGGGTCAGTGAAGCCCTCTACGACTGTAACTGTGATTCAGGGCCATGCACGTTAGAACGAGATGTAGGATATGGCTACATCTCTCTGATTGGGAGGGCTTTGCAACTGTGCCTCAGAAAAATGATTTATGTAAGCCTTCTTTTCTTTCTTTTATGTAAGACCAAGGGAAATTCATTTTTTTTAGCAGCGATCATGCATATGCACATCTACTTACTGTCATTACATCACTGGATAATCTTGACCACATTTGAAGGTGGTCTATGAGACCCTTAGGGCCATGAGAAGACACACACACGCACGTTCACACACACACACACCCATAAACCCATCTATGATGGCCAGATTCTGCTTAATCTGCCCTGCTCTTTCACGGTGGAGCTGACACCAAATGCCTTCCACCTAATTAGATGCTGCAGCCCGTTACCCAGGAGGCCACAGAGACAGTGGGCGCGCCACACTCGCTAATTAGAATAAAAACAATAACACTGCCTTAGGATGCTACTAGCTTTTCTTTTCAATTAATTTTATCAGATGCACTCAAGGGAGAAGGAGGGGGAGGAGAGACACAGCACATGGGGTGTATTTCAGATTCACTGTGTCTATGTGTATATCTATATATCTATATTTCTATAGATATAGATACACTGACACATTGTCATTGTTATTCTACAGAGCGGGCGGGTTGACAGGCTGTGTGTCTTTGCTGACGAATCCCTTTTTGTAAACTTGGTTTTAGTATGAATCAATACATCTGCTCAGACATTAGACGTGATAAGATGTTGACGGGCCACAGTTGTCGGCAGATAATGCACTTTGCGCTCACACTTGGGGACGTCACCAGATGCATATAGGCGTCTGCACACGTTTCTTGTATGCATACATATGCATTTTGACGTTTGCACTGGAGATGGTAATTGTTGCACCAACAGTGTGTTGCAGATGGTCGACCACTTGTTCGCGCGGGATGACACTTGTGGAAACATTGATGGTGGATGAAACGCATGGGAACAAATTGACGACTGCAGATGCATTGATCTTCTTGACTGGATTATGTCTAGGACCAATTCAACGTGGCTCTGCTGCTCCCGGAAAATATGTAAGACTCAAACTAAATGGGTGTTTCTGAATCTAACACACCGTCTACTTATACTGTAGGCATAATGCATTGTGATAATATATTCAAGGATGTTTTCTTCCTGGGAGGAGAAAAGAAATATGGATAATTCATTTTGACACTTCTGCAACAGCAGAATTTACAATTTCCCAGTCATAGTGGTGAGACATGTTCTCACCGCGCCAGTGTGAGATTTCAAAACAACAGCAATAACTCTGGTAGCACTGTTTCTCTTCTCTGCCTCACAGTGTCGGCTCCTCAGAGGTGCCTCGGCGGAGCGGTTAATGAAAAACATTGTTTAAAAATGCGTTGTGCTGAATGAATAGGAGGACCTTGCTCTGGTGCCGAGCCCCGCTGATACTTTGAAAGGGTTTTGGCCTGACGCTAGTTTCAATGACACCACTATTCCCATTTCCAACGGAGGGAATCTCGTTCCATTTTTAAACATGAACACAGAGCCGTGGCGCAGTGCTTCCCATAACAAAGATGTCTACGAGGTTCATTCCCCGCTGCCGCCGCCGCCGCCGCCGCCGCCGCTCTAAACTCGCTGTGTGTAATGTTCCATTAGATTCAACGCCAATCCACCAAGAACCATTGCCGGTAAAATAATGTCAACGCTTAAATTAGCTCGTCTGCGTGTCTAATGTACCAAGTATATCCGTCTTCCCTTACAAGCCCCCAAACAGAAACACAGTAAGGGCCTTCTAAATGGGATATATTCCCAAATAACGACATCAATTGGTTCCACGCAGCAACTTAAGCAAGACAAAAGCCAACATCAAACACTTCCTGCTATTAGTCGACACACTCAGAGAGCTTGCCAAGTATCGGGGTGTCGAGACAACACATCCATCAAACCAAATGGGGGAAAAAAGGGAAAGGAGGATGGAAGGGCGGGGGAAGGCAGCAACTCTATAATTAAGTAAATTAAGCCTCGTCTTA
>NC_140276.1:7971411-8012225 GCF_964030765.1 Micromesistius poutassou
AGTGTGCAATCTGTGTGAGGACACAATGAACACTCAACCAATCAATATCACTCTCTCTCTCTCTCTCACTCTCCCTCTCCCTATCTGTCTCTCTCTGCTGTCTCTCTTTAATATATTGGAAATGGAGTTAGAGAGATTGATTCTGTACACAGCGCTACGGGCCAACGGAAAATTAAATGAAAATGTAAATGAATGACTGTTGTATTTATCCTTTTTTTTAATATATATATATATATAGTTTTACCCTCAAGAGTAGCTCGCTACGCACTGAAGACTCCATTGCCTTTTTCAATTTGGTTAATTTGCTATTTCTCGCAGTGCCCAAAGTTCACACATTCACATACTTATACACACAGAGAATGAGATGGAGGAGAGAGTAGTGAGAGAGGGAGATAGAGAGAGAGAGCGAGAGAGAGAGAGATAGAGACGCAGAGAGATAGAGAGAGAGAGAGAGATAGAGAGGCAGAGAGAGAGAGAGGCAGAGAGAGAGGCAGAGAGAAGCAGAGAGAGAGGCAGAGAGAGAGAGAGGTGGGAGACCTATAGAAAAAGTTAATTCCTTGTGTGTCATATTGGTGGTGTGACCGCGGTCATTATTAGACAGTGTTCATGTTCAAGTGTCAGACATGTGTCGCCATGTTGTTAGCAGCCAGGCACGGGGAGCAGCCATCGATTCAGGAGAGGAGGCTAGGGCTGACAGCGCCACAGAGAAAAACCCAACGGAAAGGTCAGAATGCTATTTTAAAATCTACCTCCAGCTCTCACTCACAGACCCAAGATGACAGGCATAAACACACAGGCCTAACTATATGGTATCCTTATTCCATAAGGGCACAAAAGGAACGCATAGGACCCAATGAGATAGTTCTGGAGGAACATGCAGTCAGAGGTCTTTGTCTAGCACTGAAATAGTATAGTGAAAACAGACGTTTTAGGTTCTATTTATTATGACAATTTTCCATACTCAAGGAATGCGAACTTCAGATTCAGAAATGTGAAAGGCAAAATGAAATGTGAAGGGCATTGGAGGCAGGAGGGAAGCAGCATTGAAAACATGACAGATACATCCATAATATACGATGCAAAGCTGTGCTATGCTTGTGCTATGTTGGAATGCTATAGCGAGCGATGCTACATAACAGTGCACCACGCCATGCTACACTTGCTACCGCATTATGCCAAGCTATGCTAGAATCCACTATGCAATGTTATTCCTCTCCCCAGTGTTTTTCCTGGAACGGAGAGAGGCCAAGAGAATATTTATATATAATTCCCCGTTGGATAATACCAGACTGAATAGGATGTTTGCCCAGGACTGCAAGAGAAGCAGGTCTTTTCTTTAGAACGGGCGTAATCCCAGAGGCGGTCGACAGGCCTATAACAGGGGAGTGCAGATCCCTGGCGGTGATGTTACACATTAGACTTAGCCCCACACATCTCCATTAGCGTGTCCGCTGATACGCACATTACAACAAAGTCAACTGAGACAAACAGGGAAGGGATAAACTGAGACGGCTGGCTGCAAATATAGCTCCTCGTTTGTCATAACAAAGCAGGCAGCCATATTTCACGAGTGACAAGGTGTCTGTCTGGTTCACGCCAGCTAACCAGACGGCTGTTTCTCAGCCATGAGGGGCGGGGCCTCAGCGACGTAGTAGCACATGAAACAGGACTCCCAGTGGACGTCTTGTCTCATGCTAGCAATGCATGCGCATGTATGGTCTTTGGATGAGCCTATTTGAAGTGCCATTCAATGGTCTTTGGGAGAGAGAGAGAGAGAGAGAGAGAGAGAGAGAGAGAGAGAGAGAGAGAGAGAGAGAGAGAGAGAGAGAGAGAGAGAGAGAGAGAGAGAGAGAGAGAGAGAGAGAGAGATGGAGAGAGAGAGAGACCCAGTGCTTGGCTTGTTGTCCAGGGACAGGGCCACTTAACAGATGGGAGGAGCAGAGAAAGCAAGACCCCCTCACTTCCTTCCTTCAGACACACCCCCACCCTCCTTCTCTGCTCCCCCCCCCCCCCCCCCGGCTCTTTGTACGTCTCGGCTTTTTTTAAGATGCTCACAGGACAAATGTCCTGTGTGTTTGTACTCTGTGTGTTTTTCTAATGCACACAAAAAAGCACAAGAGTGTATTGGTAGTTTCTGTATGAGAGATTGCACTTAGGTTGACTAATACGGCTAATACTTAAATAAATGCAACAGTGGCACACAGTGGCAGAAAGTGCTATGGTTGTACCGCTGGCAAGCAGCAGCCTCCTCTCTAACAGGTGGAGCCCTGGACAACAGGTTGCAGAGTATTTACCATGAACTTCATTTGCAGTAGAGGCAACCTGAATGCAGCCTTGGTTTGATCTATGGAGCCGGAGCTGCATTAGAAGGTCAGGCTGCATCCTGAGAGTGTGTTTACACAGAGTGGACGGCTGTGGGCCGTGGCCTTGTAGATATGGCTATATCTGGCCATGAATACGCTTAAACACATCAGACTTCCTATTATTTCCATTACAAGAGCTGAAAAGAGGCTATGCAGACATACATACAGGTCGTTTGTGCGCGCCTTGTGTTTGTGTGTGTGTGTGTGTGTGCGCGGGAGAGGTGGTGGTGGTGGTGGTGGAGGTAGTGGTGGTGGTGGTGCTGCTGCGTTGGGAGCGGTGGAGGTGGTGGTGGAGGTGGTGCTGCAATGGGAGCGGTGGTGGTGGTGGTGGTGGTGGTGATGGTGGTGGTGATGGTGGTGGTGATGGTGGTGGTAGTGATGGTGGGGATGGAGGTGGTGGTGGTGGTAGTGGTGGTGGTGCTGCGTTGGGAGCGGTGGTGGTGGTGGTGGTGATGGTGGTGGTGGTGGTGATGGTGGGGATGGAGGTGGTGATGGTGGTAGTGCTGCGTTGGGAGCGGTGGTGGTGGAGGTGGCGCTGGTGGTGGTGGGGATGGAGGTGGTGGTGGAGGTGGTGGTGCTACGTCAGGCGCGGTGGTGGTGGTGGGGGCGTGTCGTGTGTTTCACATGCTGACATGGGCAAAGTGGAGGCAAATCCAGATTCCTCGTCCTGCTCCCAGGACACAGTTGCTAGACTGGAGCCCTGCGACGATAAATCACCACATTCCCCCTTAAGGTTTAGACACGCCACCGCTGGCAACTAAAACAAGCACTTCACTCACTCTGATTTATTCTCCCTGTTGCAGGAGAAGGAGTGCAGACCGCTAACAGGGTCCATGGGAGATAGAGGAAACACAACCAGTGTGGCTGTACCGCTAAAGAGGAGCGCGTGTGTGTGTGTTGTGCTGAATGTGTTTGGGTGTGTCCTCGTGTGTGTGGGGGTTTGTGTATTTATTGCGAGTGTGTGTGTGTGTGTGTTTCTGTTTGGTGAACGTGTGTGTGTGTGTGTGTGTGTGTGTGTGTGCTTGTGTGTGTGGGGGGGTAGGTATAAGTTTGTGTGTGTGTGTGTGTGTGTGTGTGTGTGTATGTGTGTGTGTTTCTACATGTGTGTGGGTGTTTGTGTTTTTGGAAGTGAGTGTGTGTGTGTGTGTGTGTGTGTGTGTGTGTGTGTGTGTGTGCCTGTATGCTTGTGAGCGTGTGGGAGTGTTTGAGTGTGTTTGTGTCAGTGGCGGTGTGTGTGTGTGTGTGTGTGTGTGTGTGTGTGCGTGTGTGTGCCTGTGTGTGTGTCCGTGTATATGGTCATTTTAAGAAAAAAAAAAAAAAAGAGAATTGGAATCAGGGCAGAGGCACCAGAAACATGGAGACCTCTTCCCTGGTCCAGGACCACCTGGTCCTGTGGTGGCAGAGGCCTCCAGACTCCAGCTTGTCTACTTAGCACTGCCTGCTCTATCCCTGGCAGTTCCCACACCTCCTTCAATACTGTCTTAAGATACACACACACACACACACACACACAGATGCGCACACGCACACACACACACAGATACACACACACACACACACACACGCTGGACGGAGCTGGTGTGTGTCTGGAAGGAAATTTCCTCGTCTAGATACCAAATGAATCAGCACTCTGGAAGATGCAAATGACTGTCCTACATGAAACCAGCAGCAGGACGCCAGGACCAGACCGTGCACAGCACCACTGACAGATGGCCTGCAAGACCACTAGCCCACACACACACACACACAACCCCACACGCACACATCCACACACACACACACACACACAACCCCACACGCACACATCCACACACACACGCCCACATACATACACCCCCCACCAAACACACACACACCGCCACTGACACACACATATATATACACACATACACACACATATATACACACACACACACACACACACACACCGCCACTGACACAAACACACTCAAACACTCCCACACGCTCACAAGCATACAGACACACACACACACACACACACACACACACACACACACACACAAAAACACACATACACACACAGGCTTGAATGCAAACATGCTGGCACACATGCACATGCACTGGCACAGATCCACACACACACACACACACACATCAATAATTTTATATCCATTTGACTGAATCTTTCACTCTGCTCTCTCTTTTGAGTCTTTCGCTGTAGTCAGTGCCCCTTTCTGGCATTAGCTTCCTTCCTGCACTCCCCTGAAGTGTGTGTGACTGTCACTCCTCCCTCACTCCCGGCGAGTCATTTAGGTGTCCACAGTCGCCAGCCACCCGCTGTGTCTGTATGTGTGCAAAGCTCGCATGCCCATTAAGCTTTGAGCAAAGCGCAAACATCTAAAACACACAACCATTCAGTATAAAAACCCTCTCTCTCTCCCTCTCCCACGTTCTTTCTCACTCTCTATCCCTCCCTGCCTCCCTCTCTCTCCATCTTTCTTCTTCTTCTTCATCTTCTTTCTCTCTCTTCCTCTCTCTCTCTCTCCATCTTTCTCTCTCTCTCTTCCCCTCTCTCTCTCTCCATCTTTCTCTCTCTCTCTCTTCCTCTCTCCCGCTCTCCCTCTCTCTGTCTCTCTCCGAGTTCAACTAAGTTGATATGGAGTTAAGTAGTGAGGCTGTTGTGGCCGTACTGCCTCCCGCAGCAGACTGTGGCAGTGAGTGCAGAAGGCAGAGAGCAGAGAGTCTCTGACCTATTTAGGAAGCTGGCAGAGAGCAGCCAGGGAACATCAAAATACTTCAAAGGCTCCCTTTGAATTCATCGTTACGCCCAAGTTTGTGTAAGCGTGTGCTCAAGCACGCACGCATCCACGCACACACACAAACACACACACACACACACATAAAAAAATGTCCTGTGTGGGAGTCAGACAAGCCCACACACACATACACACACGCATACACGCACGCACGCACGCACGCTCGCTCGCACACACGCACGCACACACACACACACACACACACATATGGCCCAATACTCTCCATCATACACATATGTTACAAATAAAGAACATGCACATGCACAAACAAACACAAACACAAATCTCCTCCCCACACACTACAGAGACACACAAACCCCAACACCCCCCCACACACACAACTTCTGCCCCAATAGTCTGTCTGAGCTTTTCCTTTGAACCATGTCCCACATTGCTAAGTAGGGAAAGTCAGAAATCACATTAAATGGCCCGTCTGCCACCAGCAACATGACTCACGCTGCACTCCCCCGGTTAATCCACTGCCTCTCCCACAGCTGCGACCTTCACCATCAGCACAAGGGCAAGAGGAACGACATAACGTTGTTAATTCTTACCGAGGTAATTGTTGTGCACTCTACGCTGTTCTGTTTCCCTCCCTGTTCATCTTTACATCTCGCTCTCTTCCCCTCGCTTACATGCTGCTTTCTATGGCTTTCAGGTGTGTGTGTGTGTGTGTGTGTGTGGTTGGTTGGTTCGGCTAATTGTTTGCTAGGTGTGCTCCAGGGGAGAAAGCGGTGAGTATCCCAGAGCAGACTCCTTTACGGTAACCCTGTGATTAACCTCTCTCCCAATGTTTTCTCTGTTTTGACTCCTTCCTTTCGGGGAAAGAGACGCGGCGAAGTCACTGGCCTGTTGTGAGTCCAGCTGTTTTCGTATCACCTTCTGTCCAACCGCTATGGCTCACGTCACAGCGTCTGAACAGTGTCAGTATCATTGTGTTTTACAGCGTTGTTTGTCGGCGGTTTGAGTTGTCTGTTTTCTTTCATGCCTTCATGTGTTCAGGTTTCTCAAGGCTCAGACATAATTTAGCTTTTGTGATAATATCCAGAAACAAAAAGGGACTAGTAATTAGTTTGCTGTGTTGTGGGGGTATTGCGTTATGCTGTATTTTCTCAAAGCAATAGTGTATATTGTGAAATGTACTGTGATGTTGCATAATTAAGCGGTTTTTTTTATTTTCAGAGAGAAGCTGTAGCACAGAATACAAACTACGGTTTTAAACAATTACACATTTGTAGCCCATCAGAGATTGCTTTTTTTTAATGGAAGAACACGCTGCCCTCATAACCATCTTCATGGCTACGTGATACAATGTCTTTTTTGTAGTTGGAAAATGTCTAATTCTCCATGCAGGGTTTGACAGACACATTTTACAGTCACTGGCAAACCCTGATCATTTATGTAAAGAGTCCCTTTCCCCAGATTGACTACCATTTTATTGCATTGCAATGAAAGTCTCCCAACCACTTGTTATGCAATGACTCACAACCACAATATACATATCCCATTTTTTTCTTGTTCATTTTCATTATGTTATTCTTCAAAATGAACCAACTTTTTTTAATTTGACATCAATGTACCCGGTTCATTAGCAGTATTGCTCATTGAGCTATGATGAGGAGCCCGGAGAGGTTGGTTAAAGGGGGGCGGGGTCGGGGGATAAAAGGAGGGGGTGGGGAGGGGTCATTATTAAAACACTCTGTCGATTCCTCAAATGCCAATAAAATATTTTCATCAACTATACTATTTGTGCTCTTTTTCAAAAAAACTCAATTTCAGGTTTACAAACAATTCAATGTTTGTTTGTTTGTTTTTTTCAAATGATGCCAAATAAGGTTGTAAACAGTGAGATCACATCCTATTTTTCCAATGTTGCTGATTGAATTATTTTCATGTTTCCCTTGTGATCATACACTCCCGTGTCATGCTACTGAGAGCTCTCCCACATGAGAGGGATCATGACACTTAAGGGATCCTTGCGGTGCGGAGCCGCGTGCTAAAGCAACAGCAGCCTTAGCAGCCTTACCACCAGCAGTGAGCAGCAGCAGCTGGCTTCAGCACTCTGGACAGCTCCTGTTCTGCCTCAGCCGCTCAGCCAGTCAGGACCATGGACAGCTCCTGTTCTGGCTCAGCCGGCCAGTCAGGCCCATGGACAGCTCCTACTCTGCCGCGGCCAGGACACAGGCCCGCCCCAGCCAACACAGAGCCCTGTTTAGGCTACCACACATTGGGAGCAGGCATCATAGTGTTAGACAGCCAGAACAGCTTGCCTGAGTGTGTGTGTGTGTCCGTATGTGTGTTTCCGTGTGTGTGTGTGTGTGTGTGTATGTGTGTGTGTGTGTGTATTTTTTTTTTCCATGTTTGTCTCTCCATTTTATTGTGTTCCTTATTTATGCAAATGAATGCAAACTATAACAGCAGGGTTTATTATTTCAATATACATAGTGGGAATATAAGCTCATTTGTTTTCTGTTTCACCTGATCCTTCCAAAACATGCTTTTTTATTGATACATAAATTTCCTATTTTATTGGAATGTTCTTACCGTACACTAACATTTGGGCATTAAAATATGTGTTCACGCATTTACGATATTCCACACGTTGCCAAAGCCCATTTACAGGAATCAGAAAGGAAAGTTGGAATCAGTGAAGTGCCATAAGGGCACAGTAGGCCACCTGTGGTGTTGTGGCTCTGCTCTCGAGACACAGTGACACTAAATATATTGTATCTATACTAGTATTTATATATTTCATTCAGCTTCTTAGTATTCATCCAAAATGGTGGCTAATGTACAAGCCCACTTCTACAATTAAAACGGGATTATAAGTAAGTAATTTTTCAGGTAATAATAAGTAAGAGAAATAATAAGTAAGAGAAAATAAAACGTGCTATTCTTGTCATATTGCATTCTTGTCATATTATTATTATTATTATTATTTTGTCATATTAGTTGAGATTATCTCAACATGGCGATGTTTATCGCTAAATCAATTACTCTGACAATAAAATAACAAATTCAGTAGCAGGTCGCTGTCATAGACGTCCAATCATTTCGATAGCCCTAATTAAATGATCGGATGGCTTACCTGTCTGTCTACCTACCTACCCGGCTACCTGCATACACTGGCCAGAGTCTACCACAAGGTTAGGCAGACCTTTGCTGTTTCCCAGTGTGAAGGCTGCAGCCTTGATAGAACGCTTCATTGCAAGGCACGTCCTTTGGAGACGAGGCTAGAGTGCTGCCTAGCGATTGTAGCGTTCAGAGTTTGGAACGACTTGCTAGTGTGGAAGCGTTTCCGCTTCTGCTTTTTAATACTGCTCCAGTGGTAAATATTGTAATATTTTAATTGTTGAAATTGTTATTGGATACAGTAGTTTGTTTAAACACCAGCTAAGTTCATATTAAAACAAATCAATCCATGCAAAATTATTATTAAATCATTATGTTGCAAAAACGTTTGAAAAAAATTGCACAGGTCTTTAAGCTTAATTGTTTGCATTTACATGATTAATCTATAAAAAGCAATACATCACAAAATATTCCTGAAAACGTTCAAATAACTTCACTTGTATAAAGCAATGTTTTAAATACCCCGCGCAGCGCAAGTGAACGCAAAGGATTGCGGGGGTTTTGGCTCGTTGAGGATGCATCGATGCATCCTTGAAAAATCTCGGAATTCTCAAAAACAAAGGACGCGAAAAGGGCGCGAATTTCCGAGTGTTCTCGACATTGGAACAGTGCTTGTTCTGTGACGTGGCGCCCTTAAAGGGCAGCCGTTGAGCATGCTTCCTTCACATCGGGAAACAGCCCTGTTGTTAAAGCTAGCAGGCTAGTCGTATTTTGGGGGAGGGGCATCAGAGGGAGGCCTGAATGAAGGGGTGGGATCTTTCTGGTTGGATACATTCAGAATCTAGCTTACTATGGCTGGTTTCTACAAATTGCCTACCCTAGCTTTAAGCTAAATCATTATTTTGGTATTCAGAACCAAGTGTGTGAGGTAAAAAAGCTTAGACAGTTAGTGTCAAGGACACTGTTTATTTATAAGTACAATATCATGCTCAAACTGGTACAAGGCGGAATAATAAATACATGTATAAAATACAGGTACTACACACAGTACCTGTTTGGTGTTTAGTTCTGGCTTAGCATAGCATTCTACTGTATTGAGTGGGAAGACTGAATCCAGCCTCTTTAAATGCTTCAATCGATTATCAGTACTGATGCTTTGATATATGCATTTTGAAAGTCTTGAATACTGCTTTTTCTCATATTATTTAATATATTTTCTACCACAAATAACCTTGTAATAGCTCTGATAGTTTTCTATACGCTCACTCTGTGACAGAAGAAAACATTTTAGACAATGACCTATTGTAGTGCTCTGGTTGGCCTCGAATACAACATATTCAAGCGTATGTATTTAACATTATACCCAAATGAAATAAATCCCATCCCTACAAGCATAGAATGCACTTTTTCCTTTTTTCTTTGTACAGAAACTTCAATTAATGCAATACCAGAAAATTTACTCTGAACTCTGGACTTCACTCAACTGCTCCTCAGGAGAGCGATTGATTTCCTGTAGCACATTTAAAGGAGTTTCCTGCAGGTAAACAGTGTGTCAGGAATCGGCTGAGCAAATATTTTACATCCCATAGAATCCCACCAGAGAAATGGTCTACAATGTTGCCCATAGGGTTTGCTCCTTCATGTTTGTGTTGACGTGCACAAATAAGAACGCACTCAGGAGATTCCTCCTAAGGTCATGGCAAGCCCCCAGGAGCCGCAAAACATTGCTTTTGTGGGTTTGCATGAGCAGAGGCAAACAGAAGGATGAATAGAGAGATAAACACAGAGAAGATGAAGAGTGCTATCAGTGTGTTTGTATGCTGGTGCATGTGTTCGGTGTGTGTAAGGCCGCATTAATAGATGTGTGTGTACCACCGTGTGCGCTTGTAATGACTTTGCGCTTGTTTGAGGATGGATGCATCCTCAGACAAGCGTGTGCGTGTGTTTGTGGGTTTGAATGTGTGTGTGTTTTTGTGTGTGTGTGTGTGTGTGCTCACGTGCGTGCTTGGCCCATCAGGTGTGTGATGCATCCATACTGTGGAAAGCAAGGCAGGCCCTGGAGCATTAAATAAATGGCAGACAGAGCAGAAAGCATTAGCGGGCCACTTAGTTGACTGGGAACGCCCGGTTCCCCCCGAGCAGGGCCGCACAGAGACCACCACTCTGTTCATCAGCAAGGCAGGGATAGCCGGGGCTAACTCAGGTTGTTTGTGTGTAATTGTGTGTTTCTATGTGTGTGTATATACACACACACATAAGTGATGGTATGTGTGTATGTGAGTGACAGTGTGTGTGTGTTTGTATGTGTGTAGGTGTGTGCATGTGATAGTGTGCGCCCGTGCATGGATGTATGTTTGAGTGTATTTTATTTGTTTGTGTGTGTGCGTGCGCGTGTGTGTGTGTGTGCATATGTGTGCCCAAGAATGAGTGTGTGTTGTGTATGCATGTGTGTGTGTGTGTCTGTACGCGTGTGCAGATGTGTGTGTGGCTGTGTAAAGAGGGTCAAGGCTGGACGAATGTAGGGAAATGGACGGTATTATTGTTTGTCTCGTCAGCGATGCGCTTGAGTCAGGGATTTTTTTTCCCTTTTTTGATGTAACTGGAGCAAGTGTATAACCCACTCACCCAACCCCCTCGCTTTGTTGTCAGGGAAATATTGCAACCTGCTGAGAGGGATTGGGGACAAAGGAGGGGAAACGAGGAGGGGAGGCGTGGGGCGGTGAGAGGCGACTATAGGTAGACATAGAGCGATAGTGGATACTCCAGGGTGAGGCACAGCACTGAGTGTCCTATATATATCATATACAAGAGTAATAGGACTGTTCTTAGCATTACAGAGGCTCTCACACACACACACACACTCAGATCCTCTCTCTCTCTCTCTCTTTCTCCCAATCTCTCTCTCCCACTCTTTCCCGCCCTCTCCCCCCCTCCCTCTTCCTTCTCACCCTCTCTCTCTACCTCTTTTCTCCTTCTCTGTCTCTCTTTCCCTTCCTCTCTCCCTCCCTCTCTTCTCCCCCTCTCTCTCTCTATCTCTACCTCTCTCTTTTCCAGCTCTGTCTTTCTCTCTCTCTCTCTCTCGCCCCTATCTCCCTCCCCATATCTCTGTTCCTGTCTGTTCCTCTCAGTTTCTGGGAGGAACTGAGAGGAGAGATATGCCTCCCCTCTCTCTCTACCCTTCCTGCCTCTCTCTCTCGCTCTCGCGCGCTCTCCCCCTCCTCTCTCTCTCTCTCTCTCGCCCTCCTCTCTCTCTCTACCCTTCCTGCCTCTCTCTCTCTCTCTCTCTCTCTCCCTTGCTCCATCTATCTTGTCACAGTAAACAGCAGGTTGTGGAGAATGGCAAATGTTGGCATTAAAGATTGGAATGATTGGAGGAACCATTTGGCCAGATTATAAGGCCAGGGGGCTGTTGGAGAGCATTCGGTCAGGAGAGAAACATGCCGTCAGAGGAGAGTATGTGACTGGGGAGCTCTAGTGGGTCAGCCACCAACTGATAAAGCGTCGCGTAGCAGAGCACAGGGCATTCATAAGACATGACAGGGCTGCAGCAACACACACACACACACACACACACACACACACACGCACACACACACACACACAGGGAACAAGCTTGTAGGAGTGAGAACCCTGTGCTGTGTGTCTATGGTAAGCAGGGCGTTTCGACATACTGCCAGGTGGCTGTCCCAAGGTCTTAGGAGGCTGCCGTGTGTCTCGCTACGAAGTGTAAGCTCGATCATACGGAGAGTGAGATCTTCCACTCCGAGTTAAACCAGTCGATCCAACGTGCCTGGGAGGTGATATGAGGGCAGACACATTAATGGAGGCATTGCATAAACAACCCAGGCTAGCCATGTCTGAAACTTTAAGCCAACGGGAATCCTTGATAGTCTGATCCTGTAATCTCCTCTTAAGAAGGAACTGCTAAACTCTCCCAGAGTCACGCTTACACCAGCGGGTGATGGAGCACTTTTTAAATTAGCATGAGCTTTAAGTAAATGTATCACAATCGTACTTATATATTTATGCAAGCGCATATGCATTTGATTGAATATGTGTGCGAATGAATATGTCATGGCCCAGTTAAAAAAAGCAGCAGTGCTGGGCAAGCGTGTGTGGGTGTGCATGTGGGTGTGTGTGGATGTCTGTGTGTGTCTGGGTGTGTGTGTGTGTGTGTGTGTGATTGTGTTAGTGTATATATGTATATGTGTGTGTGCTTGCGTGAGTGTATGTGTGTGTCGGTTTGGGCGTGCATGCAGGCTTGGGTGTGTGTGTGTGTGTGTGTGTGTGGGCATGTGTATATGGGTGTGCATGAACGTGTATTGGAGTGTGTGTGTGTGTGTCTTAATGTGTGAGGTAATGCCCACTGATGTTCATTATTCAAAATGCATAAATCTGACCACTTTAGTAAAATTAAAGCATAAACTCCTTGCATTATGAAGAGCTGCTTCTGTTGGCTGCGAGGACGGTATGGGTGTGGAATACATAATGGAGGAAAACTCTGGCTCATTAATATATTACAGCATGACTGGTTTACAATGATGGCTGTTCACGACGAGCAGCTTCCGTGGCTTCCGTCGACATCATTTGTTATTCTACCATCAATAGGAAGCAATCATAGCCCGCCATTACCATTCAATTCCCCTTTCTTCGTCAAGTAATCACAATTATTATTATGGTTATTGTGATTCGCTCTCAAAGAGTAAATCAAAACATTTAAACAGACGTGCGCCAGATGCGATTTGATAACACAATGACATTAAAAAGCGTGCGTGCGCTGGGATTGCAAGCTCTCCACACGTACGTCTGCGTCCGTGATGGCGGAAATGACTCTTAGCACGATTCTGCCCTGAAAGGACCGTGTTTGAGCCCCGCCACGGAGAGGTGGGAGACGCTCGCCCTCTCTGTATGTGAGTCTCACCGCTGTGTTGGTTAAGGAGCGGCCGAGTGTGACCGACCCCGGCCACTATCGAGCTTCAAAGTGCTTTTCTGCTTCTCTGTTTGCACTGCTGAGGAAGCCTGGAGTTCGAGCGTCGCTTTGCCATTAGTGACTTCTGCCGGTCGTTCAATCAAAGTGCATCAGAAAGTCAACTTGGAAATTGCTCCTCCAATCCCAAATAGTCGGCAAGGGGCCGCCAGGGTGAAAACTGGCGGCCTAAAAAAATAGAGCTATCAAAAAAAATGGAAAAGTTGTTTCGATTTGAATAAACAGGGAGGGGGCGTGTATTGGTGTGTGTGTGTTTGGAGGGGGTGGTGGTTGACGGCGGCTGGTGGAAGGGGTACGCCCTTCGAATCAAGCCCTCTGATCAGCCTCCCGGGAGCCCGCCTCCCAGCCTCTCACAAATCAATTGCTTGATGGATAACATGCCCTCTGGGAGGCGCGCCCGCCGACTGCAGGGCTGGCCCGCACACCGAGCAATTGTTTTGGAATAGGGAAATGACAGCAGCCCCCCCCCCCCCCCCCCGCCCAATCTGACGCTGTCGTTTGTAATATGATGGTTTGGCTGAGGAGCCCTCACTGTTGTGTTCAGTAAAAATGTGTAGGATCCTCAAACTGCAAATTGCCAGATGAATAAACCCACCGATGGAGTTTTAAACGACGGAAAAGTGAACGCTTGGGTTTAACTGGCTGTTTTATGGGGCTGAATTGAACGCATAAAAAGCACACACGCACACACACACACGCACACACACACAAACCCATGTACACATATACACACACACACACGCATGCACGAATCTAGGCACACACACACACACACACACACACACACACACACACACACACACACACACACACACACACACACACACACACACACACACACACACACACACACACATACACGTACACGTGCCTCACACTTAATATCATGTATTTGCCAGAAGATAGGCCAGCGGATGAGGTGCAGAGACAGGTAGGCCTCCTACCAGGAGACCAGCACCGCCTCGCCCCTCCTCCCCCCTCCTGCTCCAGGGCAGGGATACGTCTCCCCGGGAGGAGAGGGCGGTGGCGTCGCGGAGGGAGACAGAAGCAGACAGAAGTGAGAGCACCAGCTGTAACGTACCCCCCGTGGCTTCAAAGAGCAGCCCCGCCTTCCGCCACAGCCGCTGTCATAAAAGGTCCGTGCCAAGTGTGATGGCTCAGTGCCTCTCCCCTGCTGCACGCGCCTTCCCCTGCCTCTTGCCCCCACTGACGCCACCTCCACCACCTCCACCACCTCCACAACCTCCGCATTCCCACAACTGGGGGAAACACGTTAACTGTAATGGGCTCGCTAGCCAAGCAAGCTAACTATCCACTCAGTTAAACGTCTCCCAAAAAACTCCACAGCGTGTTGAGGATTACTCATGTAGTTTAATGGTAATTTCGTGAAACTGTAAAGACAATACAAACATAAGGTAAGTATTAATAAAGCTAAACAGTAAGCATAAAGAAGTAAATCTATAATTCAACACATGGAAAATAAAGATAATACTTACAGACGTTGCTTTAACAAACAAGAAGATGCAGAACTGCATCTTAATGGAAGAGCTGATCAATCTGTCGATCCTGCATGCTCTCTACGTGAATAACGTGCTTGTGACTTCCGGTCACCTAATTAGCAGCCCCTCCCTGAGAGCATTCCCTCTTAAAGGTACAGGCACCTATGCCACACACATTACAAAAAACACACTTCCAATGCCAGGGGCAGAACACTCCCCGCTTAGGGTCTTACAAGACTCTACATTAATTAACAGAATCAGTCTTAGGAGACAAAAGCAGAACAACTTCTGTAACAGGACGAAAGAAAGTCTTCTTGGTTCCACCTTTGACGACTTCCACTTCAACTTTCCGAACCAGTCCATCTTCTCCTGGAAAGGTCTTGGTGAGAATGCCCATGGGCCATTCATCTCTCTTTGCTTGACTATCTTTTAAGAGAATGATGTCCCCTTCTTGGAGACAAGGCTTCTTTCCTTGCCACTTGTGACGTAGCTGCAGGGTTTTGAGATATTCACGCCTCCATCTGCTCCAAAATATGTCAGCTAGGCTATGAACTTGCTTCCATTCCTCTTCGAAGAGATCTGCCTCATCAAAGTGGCCAGGAGGAGGAGGAGGAGTAGAGCCTGTTTTGAGGGTCAGGAGCATTGCTGGGGTGAGGATGAGAGGTGACTCCGGATCTGATGACACTGGGATGAGTGGTCTCGCGTTCATGACAGCAGTTACCTCGGACATGAATGTTGTGAGAACTTCATGGGTCAGACGAGATTTCTTTTCTTCCAACAGCATACAATCCAGTATACGGCGAGTGATGCCAATCATACGTTCCCACGCTCCCCCCATGTGGGATGCGTGGGGCGGATTAAACACCCAGGTGCAACTCTGAGTGCTCAGGTACTTTTCCACTTTCTGGAAAGTAGGACTTGTTTTGCGGGGCCCCTGATGGCAAAGAACCTTCTCAAAGCGTTGATCAAGCTGCTGGTGCTGATTGCCTCGATCACTTCAATATGAACTGCCCTTGAACTCATGCATGAGAACATCACAGCCCATCATTTAGAGTTAGCGTGTCCTCCTCTTGTGCGGCGTGAGACGACTTCCCATGGCCCAAAAACATCAACACCTACGTAGGTGAATGGAGGTGATACTTGGAGTCGTTCTGCTGGCAGATTGGCCATCTGTTGATGTTCGGTTTTTCCTCGCAGTTTCCTGCAGGTGACGCATCTGTACAGCAGACTGCCGATACAGCGTTTTGCTCCCACCAGCCAGAAACCAGCAGCCCTTTAGTATGGCACCTTCAGTAAGATGTCTTCTCTGGTGTTTCACAGCCTCGTGATAGTGACACACCAGCAGAGTCGCCAGATGATGCTGGCCAGGGATGATGATGGGGTGTGTTTCATTCATGTTTAAACCTGCTTGTGCTGTGCGTCCTCCTACTCTTAGGAGTTGGTCTGGGTCTTGGAGAGGATGCAACTTCCAGAGGCTGCTGGAGGATGGAATGGGGAACCCTTTGGCTATGCACTTCAGCTCTTCTGCATAACAATGGTTCTGAACACTCCTCATGATGCACACTTTAGCTCTCGCCAGCTCTTCCTCTGTAGGACGACAGATGTGCCACCCTTGGCACTTGCCTTGCACAGGGCGGATGAAGGAGTGTGCTACATGGATCAGGTGTGCAACTGCTGTGACAAGAGTGCTGAACTTAGAGAAGTGTTCAAAGCGTTGAGGATGAACCATACCTATGGCTGCATGTGTGATACTTGTGGTCACCTGAGGACTTACTTCAGAGTCAGAGGAAGGATCGATGAGGTCGTAGCTCTCTTCAGTTTCAGGCATGGACAAGGATTCACTCCACTGGCCGAGACAGGGTGATTGACGGATACGTTGAACCCTGTTATGCACAAACACATAGAATCTCCTCGACTGATTGTGGATGTATCCCAAGACAACCTTGCTATCTGTGTAGTATGTGATGTTGTTGAATGTGACATCCATCTCTTCAACTATCAGCTCGGCTATCTCCACGGCAAGTACAGCAGTGCACAACTCTAGTCTTGGGATAGTGAGGTCAGGCTGAGGCACCAGCTTTGCCTTCCCGAAGACAAAGCCAACCTCGGGTTGGTTTTCGTGGTTCGTCACCTTAATGTAGGCCACAGCTGCGACAGCTTTCACCGATGCATCTGCAAAAACGCAGTTCTCTTACTTGTGCACCTGCGGTAGAGAGGGACGTGTAAGGACGAGGTATCTGGAGGTCCTGTAAGTCCTGAAGCGACTCTTTCCATCTTGTCCACTCGATCTCCATGTTTTTTGGGAGTGGTGAGTCCCAATCCTCTGCCTGCGTGGTGAGCTCTCTGAGTATCAGCCTTCCGTGAACAAAGACCGGTGCAACAAACCCTAGAGGGTCATATAGACTGTTTACGGTTGACAGCACCCCTCTGCGAGCGAATGGCTTTTCGTCGTTTTCAATCTGGAATGTGAAGGTGTCTGCTCGCATGTTCCAAGACAATCCAAGACTACGTTGGACTGGCAGGTCATCGACAAAGAGATCCAAGTTGTTGATGTCTTTGGAGCGATCTTGAGGTGGGAATGCATGAATGACTGCTGGTTGATTTGATGCAATCTTGTGCAACCTGAGGTTAGAGGCTGAAAGCATCTTCTGTGTTCGTCCAAGAACGCTGATGGCCTCTTCCTCGGTAGCGAACGACTTCAAAGCATCGTCAACATAGAACTCACGTTCAATGAGTCTCCTTGCGTCACTGCCATACTCTGCCTCTGCTTCTTTGGCCGCTCTTCTCAGACCATACACGGCCACAACAGGAGAAGGACTGTTCCCGAAAAGGTGCACTCGCATCCGGTAGTCCACGACATTGCAGGTAGGATCATTGTCCCTGTACCATAGGAAGCAGAGATAGTCCCTGTGGTCTTCCTTCACCACAAAGCAGTGGAACATGTGTTTGATGTCAGCCGTAATGGCTACTTGCTCCTTCCTGAACCTCATGAGTACGCCTAGCAGGCTGTTGTTCAGGTCCGGGCCGGTGAGCAGGACATCGTTGAGTGAGACTCCTTCATGTGATGCGCTGCTGTCGAGGACCACTCGGATCTTGTCCGGCTTTTTGGGATGGTACACGCCGAACAGGGGTAAGTACCAGCATTCTTTCCCTACTTGCAGGAGTGGAGCAATCTCTGCATGTTCTCTGCTAAGCATGTTCTGCATGAACTCTAGAAAGTGGGCCTTCATCTGCGGTCGTTTTTCCAGAGTGCGGAGGAGCGAGAGGAGGCGGTCATGCGCTTGTCTCCTGTTGTTGGGCAGCCGTTGTCTTGGGGATCGGAAAGGCAGATGTCCGACCCAGCTTTTGGAGCTGTCTTGGTGGAACTCAGCATCCATGATGTGAAGGAACTCTAGATCCTCCATGGAAGGTGCAAGTCTGTGATCATCGGCAGTACGAGTGAAGATGGCTTGGCCTAAGCTGTCTTCTGCTAGCTTTCCTAAGCTATATGTGAAGGTAGGTACTGGATGGTTTGGATGGTGGGTAGGTATCTCAGCTCGATTGTCAGGGACTTCATTCGAGAAGCGTAGGTAGAGGAAAGCTAAGTTTCTTGTCCAGTGACTCGATAGTGTAACCGATGGCTCTTCTCCCCGCTGTCTCTTCAAGCCCTGCACATGTCTTGAGAGTGTATTCGTAGGAGCACCCAGAGATCTTAAAGACATCGAAGAACTCTGAACGTGCAAGGGACTCCTGTCTGTGTCCAGTGGGGTACACGCTGACGAGGCAGATCTTAGCACAGGTTCTCACACTTAATCCTTTGCCACACACTTGAGTGCACCTCGAAGTGACCTCCTGAGCCTCCGCTTTGTCCTCCTCCCCACTATGCTCTGAAGCGGGAGGGGACGACTTGGACTTCCAGGTTGCTGGTCCAGGGTGTAGTGCTGTCATGTGGTTGGTGCTCTCACATTCCATACATTTGACATCGGTGGAGCAGTTCCTGGCGAGATGCTCTGTGGAGGAGCAACAGCGAAAGCAGATGTAGTGTTCTTTGAGTAACTGTTTGCATTCCTCTAAACTCTTTTCTCGAAAGGTTATTAAATTAAAGGTCATTAACGTTAACCCTGTCGACCCCCCAGACCCTGAATCGTTTTCCCGATGAATAAAACTCTAAATAGTGTGCATGCATATTTAAACATCCCGCAGACTCGGGGTCGCGACACAAATGGGGGGGTGAAAGCCAATGCTTGCACACAGGAAGTGGGCCCACCCCCCCATCCCTCCCCCATCTTCCTTTCCCTCTCTCTCTCTCTCAGGCATCTGTCGGCATCACGCCATGCCTCCAGCAGCTGTTCCCCCAGGCCCCGGGGTCTGGCCCTGGTCTCTGCGTTCCGTAAGCCCGCAGAAGGACCTATAAACAGAGCGTTTAGTCCCATTACACGCCGCAGACCTGTGTGACAGCGTGTACCTCGACTGTTCTAACAATACGCCCCGTAGCACTTCCCTGAGTAGCTTCTCTTCTCCTCCTCCACTGACACGAGCGCTTTGCAAATCCTCACCCACCCCCCTCCCCACCTCCCCCCCCTCTTGGTTACTTGCTGGCGATGTATACTGCACAGCATGCAGGCGTCCAGGTAGGCTAGGTTGCACAGTGGCTTGTATTGTCGTGTTCTGCCGGTGGATGGTGGATGGTGGATGTGTGCTTGGCTTGAGAGTCGATATTGTTATAGAGACACTCTGCTGAGATTTCAATGTCAATGGGATTTGAGAAAATATAGTTTTTAATTCACTGGCTAAAGGTCACCACAAGAAAATGTGTCAGCTCAAAACCGTTTAACTGCAATTAAATTTAGAAGAATAGTGGACAACAACATTATAGTGTGAAAGAATCGAAGGAGACATAGGAGTAGAAGACGTTAGCTTCCAGCTAATTACTGTTGGGAGAACCCAATGAAAACAGGGGATAGTGGATGAACTCAGCTATAGCTCCTAATTATACCACGGCAATGGAGATTAACTCCAAATCACCGTAACAAAGTGAAATAGTTTCAACTAGTAACTTTGAATATACGATTTCTAAACTAAATACGTGGCTTGAATACATTTTTTGTTTTTTAACTTTTAGAACGGAATACAAAAAAATATGTTTTTAAATATTATCATTCAAAAATATATTTTGATTCAGTTGGATGACGCAATGCGCCGTACACATAAAGTAATACATTCCACTCTTTGTCCGACAAACTTTGGGGAAATTGTTAGGTGAGGGAAATTATAAGTCGCTGGCGGTAAGCTCCTTCCGTGAAGTGTTGATTGGATTGGGATTGGATCTGGTGATTGGCAGGGGTTACCTCTAACTGTCTTTCACAGAAAGAGAGAGAGAGAGAGACAGAGAGACAGTGAGCAAGAGAGAGAGAGAGAGAGTGAGAGAGAGGGAGTTGATTGAGTGGGGGCTAAACTGGTGGGAACAGTGAGGTATGTGTCCGAGAACACTCTGTCACTGAGTGGGGAGTTGGCCAGGAATCTACGTCACACACACACACACACACACAGACACACACACACACACACACACACACACACACACACACACACACACACACAGTATCAGACGTATCACCTCACATGTGACTAATATCACCACACATGTATGGGGTCATACCGATGACAATTCTGGAAAAAAATAAGTTTAAGCACTTTTTCAACTACAGTCCTTGAATTGTCTATTTTTGAAACGTACACACTGTGCATTTCTGTGTGTGTGTGTGTGTTTGAGAGTGTGTATACCTATGCACAAGTGTGTGTGTGTATGTGTTTATGTGTGTATGTTTGTATCTGTTTGTATCTGTGAATGTGCATGTACCTACGTGTGTGTGTGTGTGTGTGTGTGTGTGTGTGTGTGCGTGTGTGTGTGTGTGTGCGTGTGTTTGAGTGTAGATATACCTGTGCATGTCCCTGTGTGTGTGTGTGTGTATGTGTGTGTGTGTGTGTGTGTGTGTGTGTGTGTGTGTGTGTGTGTGTGTGTGTGTGTGTGTGTGTGTGTGTGTGTGTGTGTGTGTGTGTGTGTGTGTGTGTGTGTTTGAGTATAGAAATACCTGTCCATGTACCGGAGTGTGTGTGCGTGTGTGTGTTTGAGCATACATATATCAGTGCATGTACCTGTGTGTGTGTGTGTTGGAGTGTACATATCTGTGCATGTACCTGTGTGTGTGTGTGTGTGTGTGTGTTGGAGTGTACATATCTGTGCATGTACCTGTTGAAGTGTACATATATCTGTGCATGTACCTGTGTGTGCGTGTGTATTTTGGAGCGTACATATATCGGTGCATGTACCTGTGTGTGTGTGTGTGTGTGTGTGTGTGTGTTGGAGTGTACATATATCAGTGCATGTACCTGTGGGTGTGTGTGTGTGCGTGTGTGTTGGAGTGTACATATATCAGTGCATGTACCTGTGTGTGTGTGTGTGTGTGTGTGTGTGTGTGTGTGTGTGTGTGTGTGTGATGTTGTGTAACTGGGTCAGACTGAGTAGGCGGTGCGCGGCGGCTGATTCCAGTCCTCCACGCTTCCTTCCTCTCCCCTCGCGCCGCTAACACGCTAACAGCCCCCGCTTGTAAGCCTGCCCGCGCAAGCCAATGGAAATTAACAGCAGACATGACCGCTTTCTTCACAAATTCCACATCAGATATTCCGAAAGGGTGCAGGCATGTGTGTGTGTGTGTGTGTGTATCTGTGTGCATGTGTTTTCTTCTTTTTTTCCTCTCTTGTGGATATCACAGCTCTGACGTTGCTCTCCCGCAGATACACACGGGGTGTGAGGTAAAATGCCCGAGGCAAGGTCCCCATTAGCAGATGCCTGAAGCAAAGAGAGAGAGAGAGAGAGAGAGAGAGAGGAGAGAGAGAGAGAGAGAGAGAGAGAGAGAGAGAGAGAGAGAGAGAGAGAGAGAGAGAGAGAGAGAGAGAGAGAGAGAAGAAGGGAGGGGGGAGAGAGAGAAGGTGGGAGGGGGGATAGGGGAGGAGAGAGAGAAAGAGGGAGAGAGAGAGAGAGAGAGAGAGAGAGAGAGAGAGAGAGAGAGAGAGGGGGGGGAGGGAGGGAGGTGGTGGGGGATGGGGTGGCAAGTGTCGGTGAGTGAACTTGGGAATGACAGCAACCAAGTGATGTCTGTGGTCTTAAACGAGGGAACTGCTTAGAATACAACGTATGTTTTCACTACTGTTGATCTGCCTGGGTCTACTTCGGCCAATTAAAAAGCTGCTGCTGCTGCTGCTGTGGGGTGAGGGGAGGGGGGAGGAGGTGGGGGAGGAGAGGAGGGGAAAGCCTGAAGTTTTCCTGAGTGTCCTCTTATCAGGGTATAAACACTGACTGTTCACACCGGCCACTGTGTTATGGACGCCCTCACGAGACGGATCAATGAAAAGGTGAAGAACTGCCCTCTGTTTAAAGATAAAAAAGGCTTCCTAACCAGACACACAAATAAAAACACAGCATTATAACGTGAACCATCACGCCGCCAGCATTCATTCCTCCGCAATTGAATATTTCCCTTGACCACGATATCGACGTGAGAGGTGAGATTAGACAATATTATGAGGTGCCAAAACAGACTCTTTCCATTCTTCAACGCGGAGGCTCAAACATTGAAGCAGAGTTATGCAAGATTCATCTGGCAGCTCTCACATTAAAACCTGAGGCCCGATGGCGGATAGCATTTATTTAAAAAGCCCTGTGTTCCCCAAGGTGAACAGCATGTAGAGCAAGCCGCCCTGGGCCACGGCTGACAGTTGACATCGTCACTATCAGTGTTTATCGATCAGACTGTCTCCCTGTCTCATCAATAGGCAATTTCATTACATGACTAATAAAGATAAATCAATCAATTAGCAGCTTAAATCTGACAACCCGTATCCTGGGGCCACCAAAGAGTATATTGCAATTAATCAGCCGCTACCCCATTGGCCGCTTCCATCTTTATGTTTAACACACACATGGTCAAACACACACGCACATACACAAATTCACATGTATAAGCACGCACACACACACACACACACACACACACACACACACAGAAACACACTTGCGGGCGCACCCACTGACGTAGACACACCACACACGTGTATGGAGGCGCACACACACACATACACACACACACACACAAATACTCTTAGTTTAAGCAGAAATGCACGACCCAGTTTTGTCTATTCTATTCTATACCTCACTTCAATTGACAACCACTATGACAAGAGCCACTGGCAGTTGTATGTTAAGTGGTTGTTTTTGAAGACAAAAAGTGGACTCCGGCTATTCTTGGAGTGGGCGAGTGACAGAGCCGTTTGGAAGCCACCACAAGCTGATTCCATTACTGTAATAGAGCAGTGGTGGGTTTGCAATTAAACTGCTATTGGAACAAGCGTCACGGATTGACTGTACTGTCTCCAGGAAGAACAAGTGTGTGGACATGTTGTGCATTTGAAATGTTGAAATGTCCGGTCTTATCTGCCAGTGATGGAAAAAAAAAAAGGTGATGGAAACGTTTTAATTCAATGCACACCTCTCTCCCTCTCTGTCTCCCTCTCTCTCCCTCGCTATCTTTCTTTCTATTTCTCTGTCTATCTCCCTCTCTTTCTCACCCTCTCTCCCTCTATCTCTCTCTCCCACTCTCCCTACCTCTGTATCCCTTTCTCTCTTTCTCTCTCTCCCTATCGCTCTCTGAATCTCTCTAGCTCTCTCTCTCTCTCACGCTCTGTCTCTCTCCCTCTGTTCCCCCCACCCCCCCCTCCCCCCTCCTCCCTCCGTCTCGCCTCTCTTTTTCTCCTCTGTCTCATTTACCACTAACCCTCCCGCCCCATCCAGCAAAACCATCTACCCCAGTTAGGGATCCCAGTTAGGGATTCCCACGTGAGACGCTTCAGGGTAGAGATGCACTAGAGGGACGACATGCACGCACGCACGCACACACACACACACGCACGTTCACACACACACACACACACACACACACACACACACACGCACGCACGCACGCACACACGCATGCACACGCATGCACGCACGCACACACGCATGCACATGCATGCACACACGCACATGCATGCACGCACACACACACACACACACAGGCACACACGCACGCACACACACACACACACACTTGTGCATGTTCACACCCACCCATACACACACACAAATACACATACACACACACACACACACACATACATGCGCGCACACACACATTCGTGCTCGTTCACACACACTTGTGCATGTTAACGCCCATGCACACGCACACACACACAGACACACAGACACACAGACACACACACACAGACACAGACACACACACACACACACACACACACACACATCACAGTGTGCTGATACCCAGCCATGGGAGCAGAGAGAGGGAGTAACAAGGTGTCACTGACCCTTGACCCCGCGCAGGCCGTCTCCCATCTGTTGTCACGGCAACGGCTGCCCTTCAGGCCCCGATCGCCGGGAATAAAAGGACGTCCCGCCGCCACACCGCTCAGCCCGGACAGATCCACCAGAAATATTCTGTGCGGTTCCACTCCCGCTGCTCGTGGTCGCCCGTACCCTATTCTCCCATCATGCTCTAGTGACAGGAAGCATGAGGCAGGTGCTTCCTGTGCTGCCTCTGAGGGAGAAGTGATAAAAAAAAAACTTCTGCCGCTACCTCGGAACACCGTCCGTCTGAAAACTGGAGGGATCCCTAAAGCGGCTCCAGGCACCGCGGGCTCCCAGGCCGTTACAGAATGGCAGTCCTCCTTTGCCGGCTATTTGTCCCCCGCTCCCCTCCGCTATAGGAAGCCTCGAGTTCTCCCCTGGCCACCAAGCCAGCGAGACAGACAGCTTGCAGAAAGACGGCTGAGAAACGTCCCATTAGACAGGTAATTGCCAGACTATTATTAAAATCTTAATTACATTGCAAGTCAACAGTGATGCAATCTTGTGATAAGGAGACAGATGTTCCACAAACATGCTTTTTTTTTTTATCGCCCCGATATTTCTATGGAATACGCCATATGTAAAATGGGAATAATTAAGAACTATACAGGGTCTTGCTGTTGCGCAAGCGCTTAAGCAATCTGGGTTCGTAATTGGGACCGATAAATATCTGAAAATGTCCATGTTTGCTTAAACAAAAACATTTGAATGCACAAAATAAGTATCTGAATAAAGTAATGTAATACTCTATTCATTATTATATGCATTATTAAAGATTTGTTGGATGATATGAAAAGGTCATGTCTTACACAGGTTAGTTTTGGAGCAAGGATGTGAACTAATGAGTACATTTAAAGACCGGGTAAACCAAAAATAATTATGGGTTTTGAGTTTATAATACCACAGGAAAATATATTATTAACCACCCTGCCAAATTTGAAGGACTAAAAAAATCGCGAAGTATATAAAATTATGCTTCAAAGTTGATGAAAAATGAGCAGTAATCCCTGGCTCAGGACGGTGGGGGCGTGTGCGCTGCAGGCCAGGAAACCACGCCCATCACCGGAGAGGTCCAACGGGCAAGCTAGCTGCAAACTGACAATTCAAATCAGACTCGTGAGCGGTAAAACCATAGACGGGTGAAACCACAGAATGCTAGTGCGCGGTTAATGTATTTATACCTAGAGGGCAGCAGGGGGCGGGTTTATGTGAGTAGGACCGCTTTACGTAACGCGGTCCTCGATGTAGACCCGCCCATTTTAAACCTGCACACAGAACATTCTCTGAGGCCTAGCTCCTCAAGGAAATGATGAATGGGAAAAATATTTTTTACATGTTTTGAGGGACACATTTAAGGCCTAATTAATATGATAAGAAGAAAAATACTGAATTTGGTTTACCCGGTCTTTAAATAACTGAGCAAACAGCAACAATCACACTTAAATGATTAAAAAGGCATCTGGCCATACAACTTCATGCAATCTTTACTCTTTGATGCTTTTCCACCAGCGGTAATTCCATCAAAGGTCACCTAGAGAGTAGCCTTGTACCGGCCCTTTAAGGAAACACTCACTTTTCAGGACGTAAAAAAGTACCATTTTTGGAATACACAGTCAGACATTTCCAAGAAAAGATGCACACAACCGTTTAGACTTTAGACAGTACCGAATGGGTGCCGGAAAAGGGAGTTCTTTCCCAGTCTGTCAGTAAGAAACCTTATCGAAAAGAAGCCAAAACCTTGAACTGAGCGGTGGTAAACACAATATCGCCCGAGGTAGACTGACAGAGAGCTGTAAATAAAGAGGAGCTTCGACCAAGGCCATTAGACAACTAATGAGGGAATGGGGAGAGTTGATGGAGAAGGCTGCGTGAGTATTGACCCCTGGAACAGACACAACCAAACAAGTTTGTTCGCTGTCTCTTTCAGATGTGTTCTTTCCCCAAGTTCACACACGCGGTCTTAAACACAGACCCCCGCGTCAACCCCCCCCCCCCCCCCCCCACCACCCCACCCCACCTTCCCAAAGGACTGTTTGGTCCACTACAACATGGTGTGGATTCCTCTTGTCATTTTACCCAGTCCCGATCCTTCACAGTCCAGCGGCACGGGTCTGAAGGACAGGGAGACTGAGCTGGGCGATGGGTGGGGGTGGTGGTGGTGGTGGGGTGCTGGGACGGGGATGGGTGTGATGGCTGTCGAGGGGAGGGTCCCAGTGGGGAGTGGGTAGGTGTGGGCCTGGGTGTGGGGCTGTGGACTGGGACCTGTTGGCCAGAAGCTAGGGCATGCCTGACAGGCCACAACAGAGACCACTGAGCCACAGCGGATAGAGAGAGAGAGAGAGAGAGAGAGAGAGAGAGAGAGAGAGAGAGAGAGAGAGAGAGAGAGAGAGAGAGGGAGGGAGAGGGAGAGAGAGAGGAAGAGAGAGAGAGAGAGAGAGAGAGAGAGAGGGAGAGAGGGGGAGAGAGAGGGAGAGAGAGGGAGAGAGAGAGGGAGAGGGAGAGAGAGAGGGAGAGAGAGACAGAGACAGAGACAGAAACACACTCAGAGATAGAGAGGGAGACAGAGACAGAAAGAGAAAGAGATACAGAGAGAGATAGAGAGAATGAACACTCCAGAAAGGAATACATTGTGGGGATCTCAAAATACATTCAATCACACAAGGGGGAGATTTGAATAGCAGGAATGGATACCATGGATACCATCACTGCTTTTACTGCGTGTATTTCTTTCTTGATGAATACAGGTACTTAATGGGTTTAACCCTCTGCGATGCATAATATTGTCATAGTAGGGGATGTTTTTAATATATCTCATGCATATGGACGTACTAACACACATTATAATCGAAAAGGTGCTCAAAGGAGCACACACCCCTTCCCTTATTGATGTACGCACATGTTAGCGTCACACGTATGTCTGATCCAAGCACACGTGTTAAGTAATTCAGGGAGGATAGTACGGCGAGGAGGTTACCCTGGCAGCTGAAGTGTTTACGAGCCCCAAGGTCCTCGGTCTACCTGCCTTCTAGAGCAGCAACCTCACCCCCTACCTGCTTCATATTAATGATCTGCATCGGGACGGATAACACCGCCTGCCAAAGGAGAAAGTAGTCGTTAGTCGTTCAAATGGTTAAGATAGAGGAAATGCTAATTCATTTCAATAAGCTATGTTTTCCTTGGTCACGTTGGTCAAGTTCACATTTGGATATCATGTTTAGAACTGTAGAGTGGCTTCGACTTGGGTGGCTCATGTTGCGTCCGAGTTAAAGCATGGATTGATTTTTTATCTCTTGGTTTTATAGAAAAAGGCGGGATACCGGTTGCTAGGCTAAGCATTCAAAGTACAATTATTTTCTTCTTCAACCTTTGAGTTTAAAATTAGAAAACAATCCTTTTGGTGTTTGTACTATGTGCTACCTTCTTGTCAATGTATATATAGAATTATAATAAACGTAATTTAGTTTGAAGCAAGCGAAAAGGATCTAAAGGTCGCACACTGATCTAAATAAGGTTCTTCAGCTTATATATTTCAAAGCGTTTGACATAAATTTACTCTGTATTTAGGCTTCACATGTATCTGTTAATTATGTCCGTCATTCTGTTCTTTTCATCCGGTTTTTGCCATCATATTAGAGAAAGTTTACTTTAAAAAGTGCAGATTGCTCTCCATTACTTTGCTCTGTCACTCTCCCACCGGGTATTCCCGGGCTTCAATCTACGGGAACATCTTTCCGAGATGGGCTTTGCACTGGAAGATTCATTTGGGAATGGAATTGCACACATCGCTGCAATATTGAATCGAACAGAGCCAGACGAGGGCAAAATAAAAGGCTGTTTGGTCTGCTAAGGAATTGGATATTCTGGAAGTTCAATAAGTTTGAGGCCGGGTCTGTGTAGAGGCCAGAGTGGTTATTCATGTCGGACTGCGACACTGATCCCAACCGAGGGACTCTTAAAACAATGCTTTTAGTTCTTGTTATCGTCCCCACACTTGCATGCCACTCTCTGCTACAGTAGACAGATGAAGTTTGGCTATATTTACCTGTCCATCCACCATCTGCCACGACAGCCTGGGGGAAACGTGCAATTTAATAGGCACCTCTCCCCCCTTCTCTTTCCCCGTTCCCAAGAAATACCAGCCAGGGCTGAATATTGCCGATCAAACAAAGGATTTTTAGGGGATTTTTATTTTTAACACCTGAGAGAGCTTTGAGAATACAGATAGCCACAACAATAAACAAAACGGAGATGAACAGAGACCTCTTGCCTCGTCAAAGCCAAGGAGGACCAAGAGATAACATACACAGGCAGCTATTCTTTATTACTAACAAACACAGAAGGCAAAACAAAGATTACCAAAATAAAAGCGTAACCAAGCCTATGAATTCCTGGGACTATGAGTCAACAAAGATGGTCTGGGAGTTGGGAAGGAGGAGCAGCTAGGGTCGACCACTGGTTGATGTCCTCTTAAATAGTCCAAATAGGCCACAGTGGTAGCCAATCATCAGCCAGAATGGAGCTAAGCAATCAGCCACATCAACCAATCCCAACACAGACTTCAGGACTGAAATGACTGTGAGTCGATAAAAGCTTCTGCTGAATTAAAAATAAATAATAAAAAATACTAAATAAATATAAAAATTATGATCCAAACATCAATGGTATTTTAGTTTTTTTTATATATTCAATTGCACACACAAGCCAACAGACAATGGCTAGCCTCCAAAGAGAACAGACAGTCAACAAAAAAAAAAAAAAAAACTAAAATAAACTAATGACGATTTAAGGGTATTTAGGGGGCATTGAGAATAAAACTGTCGCAATCATTTTGATGAGATATTTAACTTAAGACTTGATTATCATCATTGTCTCCCGACTGCCAAGTTGCAATAAAATCACCTCCTGTATTTATCTATAATCTTACCCCATCATGCCAGAGGCATGCTTCCATTGAAAACACGGAAAACACAGAAATGCAACAACACCGTGCAACACATTGAAACCATTCAACTGACTCGCAACGAGAATACAAAAATGCAGGCATGGCAAAAACGGGCTTGGATCAATACCATGCATGCCAGTCTGCGCTAATGGAAAAGAGATGCACTTACACGGGGGCTAAGTGTGCTATGTGCTATGGGTTGATATTAGCCCGTGACTGATCTGAGACGGGGGCAGATGTGCTATTAGAGTTGAGCTCGACGTAGCTTGAGAGGTGCTTGGCTACGGCCTACTACAGCGGCGCATCAGTCCGGGATCGATAGAAGCTAATTAGAATCCTCATTGATCCGCCAGACTTAGTCATTTAGACCCCATGTCCCGCCCTCTATAAAGAAATCAGCGGAGCGGCCCCCCCACCACCACCCCACCACCACCGCCGGGTCACTCCGGGGCTGCCAGCACAGCTCACTCTGCCGTCGCCGGCTCATTATCTGCAGAGGAGAAACGGGTAGGACACAGCAGCAGCATCTCCTGGGGTCCGTGTTAATACGGGGAGTTAATACCAGGTTTCCTCCCGAGACGCGATGTGAATGAATATGGACATGACATCACTGTATATGCATTACGTAACTCTGACTCTTACTGCAGCTTTGAGGCTTCCGTTAACCTTGACTGAGTTATTATGTATATGTGATCTACAATAACACGCAACCTAACCGTTCTAAACGGTTCTGTTTAGATGCATGTGTGTGTGTTTTTGTGTCCTGTATGTGTGTGTGTGTGTGTGTGTTCTTGCGTGTTTGTGTGCGTCTGTGTATGTAGGTGTATGTGTGTGTGTTTGTATGTGTTTATGCGTGTGTATCCGTGTGTGTGTGTGTGTGTGTGTGTTCACCTTTAATGGTTCCCTTAACCTTACCTAAATGACTTTGTATATGTGATTTACAATAACACTGAAACTGTTTTAAATTGGTGCGTTCAGATGTATGTGTGGGTTTATGTTTTCATGTGTGTGTTTTTGTGTTTGCCTGTGTGTGTGTCTGCGTGTTTACGTGCGTCTGTGTATGTAGGTGTATGTATGTGTGTGTTTTTCCATATTTGTGTGTGTTTGCATATGTTTATGCGTGTGTCTGCGTGCGTTTCCCTGTGTGCGTGTGTGTGTGTATGTGTGTTTGTTTGAATACATGTGTGAGTTTGCATGTAGGTGTGTGTGTGTGTGTGCCAGAGGGGGCCAAATGAGAGAGTGAGAGAGTGTGTGTAGTGGTGAGATCAAGGCTGCTGTCATCATCCCCTAACCCATCGCAAGCTTTGATCTGGGATTTGAATGTTCCAGCTTGTGTTAATTGGGCTGTGCGTCCTTGAACACCTAGGCAGCGCTCCCCGTGATGGTGGCCTCCTCTAGACGGCCGGCTGCAGTGTGCCACAAACACGGCCTCACTGTTTGATGGGTGGCCTGAAGTCACTCCCAACGCTTCTTCAAACAGCCACCGTCTGCATACGTGCACACACATGCACATGCACACACACACACACATGTACGCACATATGCACAGGGGGAGAAGAAGACAGCCTCTACGTGGCCTCCCCTACAAGTAGCTAAGAGTAGTTGCAAGGTTGCATGCTCCCAAGCGAAACCAATGTCTTTACAACGTCCACAGACCGCAGTGCTTGCGTTAGCGCTACTTCAGCTTAACGTTGAAGGCCTTACCATCGCCAAGACCAACATCCTTGAACAAATAGCCAGCAAACACAACGTGACGGTGATTTTACTGCAGGAGACCCATGCTGAAAACAAGAACATCCTGAAGGTCCCTGGGTATACCCTGGCCGGATACATTGCCAATAAACACCATGGCATGGCTACGTTTGTCCGCAATGATATGTCCTGGTCAGCTATAGGAATATCCCCAGAAAGGGCAGAGGTAGAATGGATCACAACAAAAGTGCAAGACACTACCATCGTCAACATCTACAAGCCACCCCCAAGCAGACTGAGCCCATCATCGCTGCCAGCTGGAGACTTCAATAGTCATCATACAGATTGGGGCTACAGTAGCTCCAGCACTGATGGCGACTTCCTGGTAGACTGGGCCTCTACTGCTGAGGCGACACTCCTATACGATCCCAAGGAGCCACGCACTTTCTACTCTGCACGATGGAACAGCACCACCAATCCAGACCTGGCATTTGCAAAATGGCACAACATCCTTGACATGTTCCCCCGGTCACACCACCGACCGTCACTCATCACCATCCCATCCCTGGTCCAACCAGTACAAGGGAGGGATGTTAAGAGGTGGAACTTCCGCAAAGCAAACTGGGTAGGCTTCACCACACTAGTGAACAAGGCAGCTGCTGGCCTACCACTCCCATGCCATAACAACCTAAACGATGCCTACAACTCGTACTGCAAGATGCTGCAAGCCGCCGCCAAAAAGACCATTCCACGCGGTATACGCAAAGCCTACGTTCCCTGCTGGGATGTTGAATGTGAAGACCTGCTTCGCACCCATGCAGAAGCACAAGCCAGCGTAGACAGGGACAAAGCAGCTGACGATCTATTCTGCAGGCTTAACGAGAAACGGAGGCAACGATGGACAGAGACTGTGGAATCAATTGACTTTACACACTCCAGTCGCCGGGCGTGGCAGACCATGAACAAGCTGACCGGAAGGTCAACAACCCCAGTACAGTGCCCCATCACTGCAAACTCATCGCGTCACTTCTGCTGAGTAATGGCCGCTTCACAAATGCAGACAAGGACTTCGCCAGAAAAACATCGGCAAGAGTCCACGAGCTGTCCAGGGCCCCAGGATGCAATTCCAACCTATCCACTGATTTCACAACACCAGAAATCGAACAGGCCACCCAACGCCTGAAGACCGGTAAGGCACCAGGTGTTGACAGCATCCACCCGGAGTACATTAAACACCAAGGCAAGAAGGCAACCGAATGGCTGCCAAGACCGTATCAACAATGTTCCATCTCCATAATAAAGAAGCGTCCCGCGAAATGAACATCACGGTTGACAACACCCGGCTACAGTACCAGCCCTTCCCCACATACCTTGGCGTGAAACTTGACAGAACACTGTCATTCAGACAACACCTGGAAACGGCCAAGGCAAAGACAACCTCCCATGCCGCGCTGATACGGCGTCTAGCCGGCACCACATGGGGAGCCTCCACACAGACGCTGCGCATTTCCACCGAGGCCCTGGTGTTCTCAAGCGCAGAATACTGTGCCCCGGTCTGGTGCCGTAGCCCCCACATCCACAAACTGGACACTGCCCTTAACACCGCCCTACGGACTGTCTCCGGGTGCCTACGAGCCACTCCAACCAACCATCTGCCCGTCCTCGGAGGAATCGCCCCTGCAGAAGTCAGGCGAGAAGGAGCCATGCTGGCTCTTGCCCGAAAGGCACAGGCGAGTGAATCCCACCTCCTCCACAAAACCACCACAGAGACACCACAGCGAATGCGCCTCAAGTCCCGACGCCCCTTTGCCATACACGCCCAAGAACTGCTCCGGAAAATACCAGCCAAGGAGACATGGAGGGAGCAGTGGAGGTCAGCAGAACCATCTCGACTACACCATTACATTAAAGATCCCACAGACGTTCCTGGCCAGCACCTACCCCGAAAGCAGTGGACAACCCTCAACCGCCTGAGGACAGGTGTGGGACACTTCGGAGCAGCAATGCTGAAGTGGGGCATCACAGACAGTGCCCAATGCGAGTGTGGAGACCCAATACAAACTGTGGAACACATCCTAACCAGCTGCCCCAAACACCGGCCCCCGAACGGCGAGCGTGGTCTAATTGACCTTGATTATAGGACGCTGGACTGGCTCGCCTCAACAGAATTGAAGGTCTAAGGACATATGACAGAAGAAGACACATGCACACACACCCACACACACATGCACGCACAGATGCATGCATGCATGTACACACACACACACACACACATACACACACACACACGCACACACATACACCCACACACACATGCACGCACACAGATGGATGCATGCATGCACACACACACACACACACACAGACACACCAACACATGCATGTACACACATTTTCACACACACACACACACACACACACACACACACACACACACACACACACACACACACTCAAACACATTAAGAGACACAGACACTGGTATTCCTGGCGGACTATGGTCATGGGAATTGTAAAGGTAAGCAGGGGGAGCCTCGAGGTGAGAGGGACCGGACGAGAGAGAGTTCTGGGCAGGCAGGCCTATCTCACCTCCACCTCCACAGTCCCACTCACTTCACTCTAACTGTGTCCGGTCTGTGTTCGCGCTGTAGGACACCGGAAGATGGCCTTCACTTTGTGGCTATTATTGAACATCAAAGCTCTTTGAGGTTGACCCTTTTTTCCTCCTCTTCACTTTTCTCCACTTTCAATTTCATTTTCCCTTTCCTGTTCTTTCATCTCTCACACCCGGTTTGTATCTCTCTGGCCAACTTCTACCTAACCTATCCCGCTTTGAAAACCCAAGACTCACTCGGAATGAATTGAATTGGTGGAGGAACTGTTGGAGTGCTTGCTCACTCGGTGGTTAGTGGTGCGCACACACACACACACACACACACACACAACACACGCACACGCGCACACACACACACACACACACACACACACACACACACACACACACACAATCAGAATGTACTATGCTAGTGTATTGTTGAGGTAAGGGCCAGCTCCAGTGGTTCGCTCCCGCTCCCTGCTAGGATCAACTTAAGCCAATGAGATGAGCAAGAAAGCATTTTTTCCTATTTTCCCTTGGCATTGCTTTTTGCATTCTGCTTCTGGACGACCTTTCAAGGAAGCAGAAGATGAATGTCTGTCAAAGATAAGCAAAAAATAATCAGTTTTGAATTATTTGGCTGTCGGAAAGAACCTGCCTATTGTTCAGTAAATACTAGAGCTTTGGACGCTCCCGCCTGGCCTTCAGCAGCTCAACCTTGATGCGACGCCTTTATCTGGATGAACTATTCAACTTCTTTTGTAAAGTTATAACTTTTGGATTCACAAACGTTGAATGTGTAATTTAAAGGCACTAAGCACCATAATGATGATCCACAAGGATCATCATTTATTTAACTTTATTGAACTATATTTATTAAACTGACACCAGTGCTCACCATTTTGCCATGACGGGACAACAACCGACAACCCTAGCTTTGCTATGCCACGGCTCACTGTTTGGCAAAAGGCTAGGGCTGGCATAGAGCGGGTGGCTGGTCAGTCTCTCTGCAATATCCACGGCAGAATATATCGAGTGGCGTATTCTGCTTTATGCAGACCCCTTACTTAACAAGGCCGTCTCACAAGCGGCATAATACCCCTGCAGGAGCCATGATTTGTGATTGCGTCCAGCTGAGACCCACCCCTCCTTGGCCTGTCAGCCCCCTGTAGAGCCACTAAAGAACCAATGGGGATGAAGCCTGTCACTTAAACGGTCATTACCGGAGCACTGTGATTGCTTTTCAACACATGGAACTTGAACATAAACGTCAATGTTAAAAAAGGTGGAAGTAGAAGGTAGAAGGAAACAATGTGGCTGTGTTTTTAGAGATTGGAACAGCTGATTGGCAGCCTAAAAATGGACCAATCTTTGATTGGATCATCAAGCCTTTTAATTTCAACTCTGACATTCTGCCTGTAAACTTTTTGTTATAATTTTCTTTGTCCTCCCCTTTGTGAGCACGCTGTTCCCCATCCAGCGAGATGTTAAAGCAATCTTGGTAATGGAAATGTTTGTACATTTGCTAATGCATCTCTGGATCATTACTTTCCTCACCCTCGTAAACAGAGCACTTTTTACAGCCCCCTGAGAGCAGAGAGGTAAACAAAGTCTTTATCGGAGCCCCGTCCCTCCTACCCCTCTCCTTGACACTCTGTATCGTCCACTCTTCCACCTTCTACCTCTTGAAGCAAATAGAACACCCCCACCCCGGCACCCACCTGTGGATCCATCAGAGCGGCTGCCGGGCGGCTGTAACCCTCTCCAGGAGAAAGGTGGGGGTACAATAGAGTGCATTTCCACATGAAAAGAGGAATCTGGAGGAGACACAAATATGGAGTAGGTGCAGCACGCTTTGTTCCCTTTCCATCTCTTTCTCTCTCTAACTCTCTCTCTCCCTGTCTTGCTCGCTCGATCGCACTCTCTCTCAACCAGTTGCTTTCTCCTCTGGCACTGTCGCCATGGTAATATACACACACACACAGCCCCCCCCCCCCCCCCCTCACACACACACACACACGTCAGGACTCTAATTGGCCAACGAAGGGTCCATTTGGCCTCTTGAGAGTTTTGATCCATGCTGGATCCGGTACCTATGATCACCTTGTTGATCCATGACAGGATGGGTGCGCTGATAATAAAAAGCATTGAATGCACTCTACCCTTTTAGTTGTTTGAAGCCGCCCCCGTCCCGCCCAAAAAAGTCCCTTGTGCTTGAAAAATATAATTTGTGATACATATTTCCTCCAATACTCCGTGGCAGAAAAACTCTTTCTCCAAAGATTTTCGTCTTTTGTGACAACACAGGCAACACTCCACCCCCCCCCACACACACACACACACACACACACGCACACTCACACGCATGTGCGTGTGAGTGTGTATAAATCTCCCCTATACCCCCTGTCACATCAGCATAAAATTATTACACACAAAAACCTATCTACCCAGATCAGCCCAGCCATCCCGTACTCTTTAATCACCAGCACATTGGACTGCTGATGTGCCTCAGCACCTCAGAAAACACAAATGTGCCAAGTCAGACTCCTTGGCCGTATGAGTGAGCTTATCTCTGATGAATTCATAGTCTGTGTGATGTGTGTGTGTGTGTGTATGTGTGTGTGTGTGTGTGTGTGATGTGATCAACTCGGAGATCAGAAGTGTAACGGTGTCTGAGGCACGTCTAGACACCTTTACAATCAACAGAAACATCTACCGTATGCAAGCTTTTCTCCATCACAGAGTTTGGTGGGAGAAGGCACACAGAGAGAGGTGTATGGTCGCCTGAGGTGGCCTAGTTTTTTTTTTGCACTTGTTCAAACTATGAAAAGTAAAAGTTGTAATGAGAGCGCGTTTGTTAAATAAATAATGCCTGCGCAAGTAAAAGCTCATGCGTGCTAGTGAGTTAGTTAGTTCATTTCCTTTCATCCATGGCGCAAGCAAAACTGCGTAGGAATATGGCGGCATGAGGACGGAAGAATAGAACATCACAGCTTTTGTCGAGGATTTAAACGTGCCCATAGCCCCAAAAGTGGATGTTAGATTGGAAGTAGCACAGCCTGTGATCATAATTTTGCTTCAGCTTTCCTACCGAAAGGAAACGCAGCCTCATTTGAAACATACATTGTTTGTGCATGGTGAATTTCATTTGGTAATTAGTTGGAAGCACCTCTAAAGTCTGTAACTTTTATAGCCTTGCTCCTTTTCCCCAGCGCTTCTCTTCTTCCTGTACTCTGGGATAATTACCTCCAACCTCTCCTTTGGAATCATACAGCAGGTGTACTCTCTCTCTCTCTCTCTCTGTCTCTCTCTCTCTTCCTCTCTCTATCTTTATATATCTCCATATTTCCATGCATCCATGATGTATATTTTAAGATGACATCAATTAAATAAAATGTGTTAAGTTCATCACATCAAATTATCAGGTGACATAAAAAAAAGGCAACAGCCTCATTTCTCTCTACTTCAATCCTCTGTTTAAAAGCTTCGATATATGACAGCCACAACTCACGCTGCTTTTCAACTGTTCTGCTCTCTAACCCGAGCAGAGGCATCACGAGATTCACTCCCCGACCAAAGCGACTACTGCACAGAGCAAAACTAGCTCTTCCTCACCGCTTACGACGAGTAGAATCCTTCATTCAAATCCGAACGACAGCATAGTGGAGTCCCAATACACAGGTTGGGACAGCCTTCTCCGCCTGGCTCCTTTTGGATGGGATTCAAACACTGCAGCCACTCCCCTTAGCCTGCCCCCTCAACAAGAGGGACTCGCTTTTGAATGGATTATGAGGTGGATAATGATTATGATTGTAATATGGGTTTGTTTTACCTTGACAGTGCTTGAAGAGGACGTCAAGGCGGTGATTTGCTGCTGCTGTTGGAGGGGGCCCTGAGGGGAGGAGCCCATCTGAACAGGTGTGCAGGTGTGCAGCTGTGTGGAGATAATAAGAGAGAGGGAGGGAACAGCTCCGACTTGACAACAGACGCCACAAGTGAGAATTATAAAGACTGGCGTGCACACGCACGTGCACTGGAGCCACCAGACAAACACACACGCATGTGTACCTATGCATGCACACATGGACCTAAGCGTTCACATAAACGCACACACACACACACACACATGCATGCCCACACACGCATGCACACACACACACACACACACACACACACACGCGCAAGCACACGCATGTGTACCTAAGGATAGACATAAACGCACAAACACGCACACATGCATGTCCAAGCACATATGCACATGCATGCACGAGCACACACACACGCACACACACACACACACAAACAAATACACACATATTCACACAAATGCAAAAGGACACGCGCACACATACACCTTCACACGCACAGTTACACCTTTGATTGCCTTCACTTCATGTTACATCTTTTTTGTTCTGCAATGTTGTTGTCAAGGAGACGAGAACAAGAGCATTTTTCAAGCAAGTGCTTCGCTAAATTAGGATCAAATTGATTTTCAATTTGGTTTTCACTCAAAATTGCTACTCAGTTTGATAGTCACCGTCATCTACAAAAAAAGTAAAACGCTTCAATGGAAAGCCTTATCGAGTGAGAGCATTGTTCCAGAGGCATCCAGAAAAAAGAAATTCAAATACGAATTGGCTTCTGCGTTCCTATCTCGCCTCGGTTTGACCATGCCAGCCCAACTGGAGACAAATCGCATTTATACACACCCGACCACTATGCCAATTAGAATAGTGCGATAACCATCCCCCGTTAACTGATCCCTCCCCAACCACAATCTAAATAGGATTCCACAAAGAGGATTCTCCCCCGGCAGCGGAGCCGTTTGATCTGTATCTGTCGCTCCCAGACACTGTGACCTGAATATGGCTGATGAGGAGCACACTGTCTACACCACGGAAGCCTCCTTTAAAGGCACACATGCAAGTCGAGACAGATGACGCACAGTAAAAACAAAAAAAAGGTTTGGGGACGTACGTTTTTCTCTTCCTTTTGGTCTTTGGTGTCACCAGGACGATGGATCCGTTGTGATCCAAAGATGTAGCCCCAGCATGTTTTCCCCGCTCCATCTCAGTGCAACGCTTGGCACTGGAAATAGAGGCCAACCGACAGTTTCATTGCATCATTATACCCATTAATCAGGCATCAAATAGGGTTAGAAATTGCTTTTTTTTCCTGCACTCCCGAAGAGAGTGTTTATTCTGGAGTTGACGGATAGCGCCGCACAATCTCTCTCATTTCTACGCCCGCTACATTTAAATGATCCCCTGTCGAATGCTCACAATTGTTATTTTGAAAGGTATGAAAAAAAAGGTGACATAATAGAATAGAATAATGAGGTATGAGCTAATGACCTTTCCTCTGCGACTGATCCCGAGCTAAAACACATCGGAGGTCTTGTGAAATCGCTGCTGTTGACGGGCACGCAAATCCACATTTAACACCGTGATCCAAAAGTTCAGTAGAGGGGCAGCAGGGTCACCGCAGCACATTAAACCGTTATCCCACCTGGCCTCCAACAGCTTGATACCGGATGCGTACCATGAATCCAAGGCGCCTATCACCAATACCCTTCCTCATCGTTACTATTCTAATTATCGTTATAATAAACCGCTACGACGCCCCCCCCCCCCCCCCAGGCACGGCTGAGAAATGGAGGGACGTTTTGGAAACAATTGCTCCCCTCTCCCGTCCCCTCGCCACTTCTGGTGCAGTGGGGGGTGGGGGGTGGGGGGGGGGATGTTAGGATGTTGACTGAGTGAGGCTCTGTCCTCACGTTCTGCAGGCGTCAGCTCACGTCCCGCCGCCCGGGCGGGTGGGCGGGCGGGCTGCCTCCGCGAGGCACACAGGAGTTAGCTGGGATTAATGAAGATGGCTCCGGCACTGCTTGGCTAGAGCGCCGTAATGGCGCCGGCACACGCAGGGCTGCGCGATGCGGTGTCGGCATGCGGCCGCCATATGGCCCCGACGCCACCGGAGCACCGGGCGGCGGGGAAGGGTGGGGGGGGTTGACAGCGGGAGCGCAGGGGAGAGGAAGTGAAGCTGCCACTTGCCGTGGCTCGCTGCCGCACACACGTACACACGATGAGCTGCACACACTGGGAAGCCTGCGAATGAGAATGCGCGCACACACACACACGTGCACACATGCGCACACACACACACACACACGCATAAATACATACACACACACACAGTTCTGTGGATAACATTCTACAATTTACACAAATGCATAAAAGCAAGCACGTGCACACTCACACACACCACCCCACCCCCCCCACACACACAGAAAGTACTGTTGATTTTGTTAAACAGAAATTCATGCACGAGTGCACCCATAAACACACACACACACAAACACACACACACTTTACTGTTCATTAGGTTCAACACAAATGCATGCACGAGTGCACACATTAACACACACACACACACACACATACACACACTTGACACACACACACATGCTGTTGAAATTGCTTCCGACTCCATCCCCAAGTTAATTTCACCCAACCTTTTAGCAGCGCCCCTACAGTGCCCAAGCATGAGTGATAGAGCGGGCCGCCCACCCAGGGCTGCCTCTATCTCTCATGTCATTGGCATTCCAAAGCCCTCAGTCATGCCTGCATCTATAATGGGCCAATTACTGCCGATGGGGATCCTACTCCCAATCTGACAATTACATCTGTTAGAGTTTGGAAGCGTTAATGCTTAAAAAATATCAATTAAGGTGATTGATCAGGATGTTAAGATCCTATTAAAGAGCAGTCAGGGGGCCCGGAAAGCCCGCTCTGTTGATTGGACGAGAATGAGAGTGACTATCAAGAAACTAAGTGTCTGTACATTAGCGGACCACTTAAGTCTGGAAGATGCGGTGGACGCATGACTCACGGCCCTCCCGCGGCGTTTGGTTCAGCGGCGGACGGAGTGGGCCGAGGACACCCCCTGTGCGTCGCGTGTGCGCCGAGGCGAGGAGGGAGCTAGCTGGATGACGGATCAGTCAGCGTCATTGTCACACCGCGTGGGGATTTAGAAAATCACGCTTTTTGAGCCATGCAACCCCACACTGTGCACATCTGTCAAGAGGATCTGTCAATGTAACTTACTGTACATTGCTTTTTTAAATTAAAATCACTGGCTATCATCTTGGAGAAGCATTTATGGGTTTTTTCTTTTCAGACTGAGTACACTCAGTAACAATGTCTTCATCTATCTAACGTTACATTTATTTGACGTAGGTGGCTGGTGGACATTTTTTTAACATTCTTTCTCCCCTTTCCACTGTTTGAAGAGCTCTTGCAGCAAGGCCAGACATTGAGGTACATGGAACAATTAAACAGAGATGGATTCAACCTCTTTTGTCTGTTTTATGAAAACATTTAGAATGTTTTACAAGGATCCGCACTATTCACAATCTCTTTGAGTAGATTGGACCAGTTTCCGCCCC
>NC_140276.1:8012425-8034925 GCF_964030765.1 Micromesistius poutassou
AGCAGCGGGCGGGGAGAGACGGTGGACGTGCGGGGCAGGTGGGACACGCACACACACACACACACGCAGGCGCACACACATGCACACATGCGGGCGCACGCACTCACACACACACACACACACACACACAAGCACGCACGCACATGCACACATGCTGGGCGCACTCACTCACTCACACACACACACATACGCACGCACAAGGATGGATAGACGGGAACGAATGACAACAACCATAGGGAATGGGAAGGGGGGGGGGGTTGATGGCACGTGCACATGGTGGTGATGCACTGACACACACACGTACACACGTACACACACACACTCTATCACAGACATACACACACAGACACAGACGGATAGACAGGAAGGGATGACAACCAGTTTGGGGCTGGGTAGGGGGTGGCAGGACACAGATGGAGAGATTCAGAAAAGGAGAGGATGAAATAGAGTCGACTTCTTCTTATTATTTATTTTTTCAAAGTTGGACACCTTGAAAAAGTCCCCGCATGTATTGAGAGAGAGAGAGAGAGAGAGAGAGAGAGAGAGAGGAGAGAGAGAGAGAGAGAGAGAGAGAGAGCGGCGTATGTTTATTATAGCTCTCAGGACCACCTCGGGAGGCTGTGGAGGTGTCATGTAACAGTTGGGTGTGAGAAATCATCGTGTTTGAGGAAGATTCAGATTTTAGATCAGTACCAGGTTTGTTTTGGAAGTGATTGACAATGCAACAATATCCAGTAATTGGCTAGCAACCAGAGCATGTAAGGGCATGTTTGAAACACAAAATGTATCTTATTCCATATCCAAAATAACATTGTCCATTGGCCAAAACAAAGAAGAACAGAGAAGAACTTTTGGAACATTTGGATCCATTTTCTTACAATAAATCATTTTATATTCTTCGGTATACACTTTAAACCAAAGCCAATCGTCCCCACACACACACACACACACACACACACACACACACACTCTAACACATTAACACACACACACACACACACACACACACACACACACACACATACACACACACACACACACACACACACACAGTGGAATACATGAGCATGATGAGTTGGAGGAGAGGCAGGCAGTTGGCTTCCTGTTGTCAGGGAGGAGCCACAGCAGGGAAGAGGAGGCCAGCAGATCTTGGACACTTGGAGGGAGAGCAGGAATCTTCTCCAAAAACACAGAGGCATCCTGGCGGTCTGTCGCTGAAGGCTGGAGGTAATGGTCCCAATGTATTCATAATGATGTTCCACATTTGTGTGTTGCATTCAAGTTAATGAATTACCATATTTTCAGTGTAAATGCTCAGGAATGAGGGTACAATTTGCAACCTTTTGTTCCAAAATCTTTTCAAATCACAAGAGCACAAAGATCTGTAATTGACTTGATTTCGACATGAGCTTTCGTTTAGACTTCAGCGATGGAGTAACAAAGGTCTTTCTCCTTGTGTTAATAACCAAGCCTGTTGGATTAGATTTTGATTTTTTTTTTTTTTTTTCAAAACGTATTATCATTTCAAACCCTGATTTTAAACGATAATGCGATGGCCGAACTGGGAAAAACTAAAGTTCTGGTCCATAGTGCTGGTTAAGGAATAAAAACAGAGTTACCCAAATCCCTGGGGAATGCACCTGGAGGAGCAGTAGCCAGGAGATGGTGGATGGAGCGCATTAGCAGCAGTAGTGCCACAGCTGCTCCTGTTTGACCTGACCTGTACCCATTTGTCTTTCAGCCACAACGGTTCGATTGCCAGGTGCAGCATCCATTGTTTCTCCAAGGACATCGGAGAGACAGTACGAGTATTTTCCACACTGCGTGTGTATGGGGGTTTGGGCACTTTATTGTATTTTCACCACAGATTTTCGGAAGGGGTGAAATGTAGGAGTTTTTCCTACGGGCTTTGAAACCGTGTTCTCAACTGTCTGTGTTCATTGGAAATGTGTTTGATTTTATTTTATTTTCAGACAGGATTTTTAGGGAAGCCAAAGTGAGTATTTCCTATGCTGTTAGTTTTTTTTTTCAACAGGGGTTTTGGGGAAATAGACGTATTCCTATAGTCTGATTATTAATAGACGTATTCCTATAGTCTGATTATTGAAAAGTCTGAGAGTCTTTTCTTAGGGTGTGTGAAGGGTTTTTAAACAACCTGTTGTTGGTTAATTAAAAATGTGTTTTATTATTGCATTTTTACTCTGAGCTTTTTAACGAGAATTCCTCTTATTGTGCCTGTCAAAGCACTTTGTAAACGTGTTTTTAAAGGTACTATAAAGATAATCATTATTATTTTCCCATGAAATGTGTGCTGCCACAAGGTTGATCAGTTATTATGGGAGAGCTTTGAATTTTATTTTTTCTTTGGTTTCCTTATTTGTTATTGTCTTGGCTTATGTAAAATAGCCCATTATTCATTTGGCTGACCTAGGAATCATTCAGAGTATAAAAAATAAACAATAGCTCAGTGAGAATATATGCTATTCAATAAAGAATAGTGTTCTTTATATATCCTTTCTCTGTCCTCTCTCTGACACCAACCTACTACTTCCCCATAGTTTGAGTAATAATGTTTAATTATAAGTGAGGGTACTTTAGCATGGAGTGCTTTAAACAGTAGGAGGTGTGTTTATCTTTCAACTTCACATAATACATCCAAACACAATACATAGAATAGATATATACATCAATCCATCAATCTATACATCCATCCATACAGAAATACAGACATACATGCTGATTTACATACACACATAAGGATTATATTGATAGCTTTCTAGAGATGCAATGTGATTGAAAATATAGTCAGGAATGCTGAAGATGAAAATATTGTCCTTAAGGACATCACTACCAAAGATAATCTAATAATGAAGTCTATGCTGAACTCTCATTGAGATGCACAGCACAGACCTGAGATATGGCTTCCGCTAAGATGGATGTGGTTTCACAAACTATGCAGTCCTTTGGCAATCTTGTTGTTTCCTTTCATAGGCCAGTGAGCCGGATTACAGTTGGAAGTGTAATAGTGTGAAAGCCTACGTCTGTGTATTATAAATACATACTGTATATGTATGTTAGCCTATGAGGGCTATGCATTAATGGTGAACATGTGTGGACACATTAGTGTATGTGTGTGAACATGTTTATGAGTGCAAGCATGCATGTCGGTGTGTGCGTGTGACTCGGCAATGTTGGAAATATGAGCTTCAAAAAGTGTTGTGTTTTTTACACCGGTAATGGTCTGAAACGACGGTGACATTTTTAAACTATCATGCTAGTTCTTAAGCTAAGCAAAGCATCAAACTTTCGTGCTAACTTTTGCGCTAGCCTTTGCACTAACTCCCATATTAACTTCCAAGCTAACTTTTCAAAGTTAGCTTGCGAACCATTTTAGCAGCCACCCCCTTCTCATTTAAACTCAGCCAGCATCCTCACATCTCTGTTATCTTGCCCTCCCTGGGAAATCACAGGACGAGTGAGAAGTTCTGCTCAATTCTCTGTCATCTATGTGTTTACGTTTGCATATTTCTTTTTGCGATCCTGGTGACAAGTGTATACAATTGGTAGGACGGCCGATAGATGTTTCTTCCTGCGATTGTGTGTTTGTGTGTGTGTGTGTGTGTGTGTTTGTGTGTGTACGTGTCTTAGTAAAAGAAAGAACAAACAGCTTGCTTGAAACTCGGTGCAACAAAGACCTTCTCTCAGTGCAGAACAGCTTGACATCACTTTGAAGCTCCACCTGTCGTTAAACTTCTGGGGAAGGAGAGACAAAAGGAGCTTAAAGCAACAAACACGGGAGCTCTTTGTCGTAAGAACAATGGCGTGTTGGTGGGTGTGGAGTAAACATTGAGGTCATGATTGCTTTCCGTTGGTTAATGTGTTCAATAAACATATATAATTACTGCAAACATGACGTTAGAAGCTATTTCAGTTTTGCTCACACACACACACACACACACACACACACACGTGTATATATATATATTAAATATATATGTACTTCATGTTGTGTAACCATTAGCCATGTACCATGGGGCTACCCTATTGGATGACGGAAACATACCAAGACAGACAGCAGACAGCGAGGCAAGGCCAGGCGTGAGAGAGTGCGTCTAGTTCAGTTGTTTTACCGATATTTGACAGATTCCTGCTATTGGGTCATCAAAACATGTACTGCTGTTTAAATAACAACTTTCCCACTGCCCTTTCAAAGCATCGTGAGGATGTCACATCTTCTGACATGCTGCTTCTGATAGCTTAGGTTCTTATCTTATTATACCACTTTCTTTTTTCAACAAAAAATGTTTTACTCATTACCAAGAAAAAGATACACCACCGACACATCACATCAAAGAAGAAATACAAATAAGAAGTAGTGGCTGTTCTATCAATTTGGAGATGGTGGTTCGTAAAAAAATGATTCATTTTTTTCATCACGGCTATGATTGTCTCCGCTAGCCCTCTGTTCAAGGTAGCCGACAGCGCAGGAAGCTCCTTTTTCGCGGCAGAGAACATGAATAACCATCCAGCAGATGGTTATCTTGTTTCATTATCCCCTATTATTATCATCAGGCAGTTGTGTTGTTTCCGGTCCCTGTTTACATTCACCTGTACTTATTTCATTTTTCATTACCTCAGGAACCCTGCACGTTGGCACATTTATACTTATAGTCATATTTATTTTTTAATGCACAAGTCACCTACAAATGGACAGTTACATGTATATAGTATGTTTATCTTATTCTAATAGTTTTTTATTATATTTTATTCCAAATTGGTAAATTTATTTGTATATATATTCTTGTTTCGCACTCTCTTTTCCCACTGTACTGCTGGTCACTTGTGAATTTCTCTTAAGGGGGATTAATAAAGGACTATCTATCTATATATCTATCCATCTATACAAAAACGCAATTGAAATAGGTTCAAGAAGATTTGGTAAAACAGTGGTCATGAGTGGTGGTGAACAGGACTGGGCGGCCAAAGCCCGACATCTGGACAGATGCAGTAGGCTGCAGCACCGCTGCTACTAATGCACACACTGAATACTTCCACCATAGAAGAACATCACCAGAATGATGCCAGAATACCAACCAGGAATACATCTCCACCATTAAAACCCCACCACTCCATCCATCCAATCCATATTCTTGTTCTACAGAACTCGATATCTGGGTTTTGTTCTTGAAGGATTTTTACAGGATTAAAATCTTTTGTTTGAAATCAATGCAGCGTCTATTCGCCAAATAACAACACTTCCTCCCGGTGGTATGAAGCCAAAATGCTAATACGAATGCAGTAGATATGTGGTATTGATCATAAGCCTTTACAAGATGTCGCCTTGGTTTGCTCCATGGGGCTCTGCTTCTACCCTGGTGTAAAGTCACTCCCTTGCTTTGCTTTGTTTGCGTGAGTTTGTTAATGAGAGACGGAGAGACTTAAAGAGAGAGATTTGTAAGGGAAACAGACAAGGCAGTAAGAGGAAACGAGAGTGAAAACAGAGAGAGAGCGAAAGAGAGAGAAACCGATCAGTGTAATAGCAAGCCTATCTCTCTCACTCTGAGGTTGGGTCATGTCATTCTGATCTCATTAACCAGCACTTAGTCCTAGAAGAAACAGCCAGTGGCCACCTTCTCTCCTTCCCCTGCTCCTTTCCTCCCTCTCTCGCTCGCTCTCTCACTCTCTCCGTCCATTGCTAACGACTTATGCTGCTCTATGTGCTAACAACTGGCTAGGCTCACTTACAATCTAATGACTGCCACTCCTTGGCCCGCGCTTCAAACTCCATTTATCTCCAGCATTGCCAGAGCTCAGATTCAGGCCAGCCATCCCTCTGTTGGCCCCCCTGGAAGAGCGTAGTTACAGGGGGCAAGGACGGACTGACGGAGGGAGGGTGATGGGGAGGGGAGGGTATGTGTCTGTGTGAGGTCAGCCTTGAGGCAGACCGGGGGTAATAGAGACGGAGAGGGCACGGGGAGGAGGCTAAAACACCGGTGAACAGGGCGAAGGGACGGCGCATGCGGAACTTCCTTTGGGCATAAGTGCCAAACCGGTAATGCCCGCTCCAGGCGTTTCCTATCAATTGCCCCCGCCATTAAAAATAGTCCCGCTGCACGCGTGTGCCTCGTTTCCTCCGCCTCCACCCGTTTCCTCCCGCCCTCACTTTGTTATCCATCCAAATCCGCGGTGTGGCAGGATGTGCGCTCTGCAGGTGAGAAGATATTCCTCGGGCCCCACTCCGACCCTGATATGATCACACTCACACCAACCCTCCCCCACAACCATCCTCTCTCCTCCGTCTTTGTCCTGAGTGTTAATGTGTTCGACGGAGGTCTCTCGCCCCAGACAGCCAGAACCATTACAGTCATTTCCTCCGTAATGTGAATGACGGCGATCCATTATTTATCTCAGACTTGCTCATTACACCCCCCCCCACACCCATCCAACGCCCCGAGCCCATCGCCCATACCCCACCCTCTCTCCGCATAAAGCTCTGTCTCCCTCCAGACGTTACTCCATCAGGAGGGGCGAGGCTGAGGCTACGGGCGCTGGGGCAACGCCGCACTACCGCCGTGATCCAGGTGCAAGCACACTCTCCCGCCAGGATACTCTGGATACGCTCGGTGCCTAGTGCCGAGCGTGTCTTTGCCTTCGACCTCAAAATCGCTCCGGTTTTTCGAACCTATTGTGCGGTACATGTGTCATTCCTCTGTTAGTATTTGTTATTGAGTGATTAAGTTGATGGTGATTGGGTTGATGCTTTTACCCGAAGACGCTCACATCGATCTGAGACACAGAGTCTTAAAGGTGCCATGACGTGCCACCAGGTGTGGTGTGTTTAGCTGTTACAAGCCGTTCTGGAAATCTGCCCCTTATGACATCGTAAGGGGCAGAAAGTGGGCGTGTCCCACCGAGATGTGTGCTGGATGGATCAGTCTACCAGCCTACCCAGTTGGACCGTAGCAAACGTTGCTCATCTATCCGTCACACATCTAGGTGGACACGCCCACCTGTGATGTCATAAGGGGCTGATTTCCAAAACAGCTTGTAACGGCTAATCACACCACACCTGGTGGCATGTCACGGGACCTTCAGAGAGGAGGCTAGGCTTTGGGGAGAATCGAACCGGGTTACTTTGAGACCGTAGTCCAACACTCTACCCACTACACCCTTGAACTTGCGAATCAAAATGTGTATGTATGCATCTCTCCCTCAGGGGTTAATGAATTTCTTTAATGCCCTTCAGTGCAATTAAACTTCAAACCTTTCTCAAATAACACACAGGCCTATAAAAAGCCTCTTGCACCACTGCGGGTCATCTTTCCATCAGAAGATAGTCACACGAGTGAAGACTCAAGAAGTTTGTGATGATGAAATGTGGATGAAATGCATGAATGTGTAAGGGTATATGTGTGAAAAATGATTTGATAAAAGATAAAATAAATGGGCCAAGAAAATGCGAATTACAAAAATCGTAGCAAAGTACGCGCCTGCTGCAAAGCACAAACAACCCACAGAGAGGGCATTCAAGGGAGGGATTCATGTTCCATTGGATCACTGTTGAAATGGGATTTTTAATACTTCATAATAGACACGCTGACAAGCCTCACCTCTAAGTAGCAGCCTTTATGAGAGATCATTGTTAGAGGTAACTAATGAATCTGCAGCACACATATGACCTCTTTTGGCTCTCGGTAGCATTACAGTGTTGCTAACTCTCTGCTGTCTGTCTCCGTCTTCTCCCCCCCTGAACCCCCCCCACCCCCATCTGTTTATTATGCATACATTCCTGTATCTCCCCCCTCTCGCTCTCTCCCTCGCCCATCCTTCTTTTTTTATCTTTATAGTTTGCTCTCTCGCCCATCCAACCACCCCCCCCCCCCCCCTCTCTCTCTCTCTCTCTCTCTCTCTCTCTCCCTCCAATGCCTGTGACAGTGGCCAGGAGAAAGAGGAAGAGAGGGTGACGGCGGGAGAGAGGAGAAAGAAGGGGGAGAGAGGTACCCACTGCACAGGCATGTCAGACCGGAGGGGGGGCGGGGGGGCTCAGTCACAGTCCATACCCCCCTCTGTCTGCTGCTGAGGTGTCCACGCGCGCACACACACACACACACACACACACACACACAGCAGATTAATCCCCATGCCCAGTGCGCATCGCATAGCATAGCACTCACGTCTAAAGCGCACACACACACACACACACACACACACACACACACACACACACGTAGACACGCCGCCGTGACATTTCCACGAGACAGACGTGGGAAGCCATTACGTTGTTCGGCAACAGCTGAATGATAGGAGGGGGGAAGGGGGGGGGAGGGGGGAGGCCTTAATGAATGCAGAGGCTTGTTGGTGAGTATGGTTGGAGAGGCAGAGGCAGAGAGAGGTAGAGAGAGAGAGAGAGAGAGAGAGAGAGAGAGAGAGAGAGAGAGAGAGAGAGAGAGAGAGAGGGAAAGATAAGGGAGGGACAGAGAGAGAGTGAGGGGGGTAGAGAGAGAGAGAGAGAGATAAGGGAGAGAGAGAGTGAGGGGGTAGAGAGAGAGAGATAAGGGAGGGGCAGAGAGAGAGCGAGGCGGGTAGAGAGAGAGAGATAAGGGAGGGACAGAGAGAGAGCGAGGGGGGTAGAGAGAGGGAGAGAGAGAGAGGGGGAGAGAGAGCGAGGGGGGTAGAGAGAGGGGGAGAGATAGCGAGGGGGGTAGAGAGAGGTGGGCTAATGAAGGGTAAACGGAGGGACACAAATAAAGCGGCTAATGAGACAGATGCATCAACCTGCGGTGACCTTTCCCTCTTTATCTAATCACGCGTTGCCGTATTACGGCCTTCTTTAGCCACTGTTTACCGTTCATAATAGTCGTTACTGTCCTCGGCTCCCTCGCCGCGCCACTTACGGCCGAGATAACGAGGCGTCGTATCGTGAAACCATTTGTTTGGCTAACTCGCATTTGTTTCACTTACACGCGCTTATCTGGCTCTCGCTGGCGCACCTGTTCGCCGTCCGCCGTCGCACAGCTCGCTGCGGAGAAGTACCGTAGCGAACCGCGGGCGTGGTCGTCGTGAGATGGGCCTCGTTTATAGAGCGCTTTTATCCACAGCGCTTCACGGCGTTGACTGACATTCACCCGTTCACGCACACATTCACACACCGGCGGCGGAGTCGACCACGCAGGGACGACAGCCAGCGGGTCAGGAGCGGTCAGGGTGAGGGCGTCTCGCTCAGGGACACCGCCACACTCCGCTAGGAGGAGCCGGGGATCGAACCAGCAACCTCGCGGTGACCAGCCAACCCCGCTCTACCTCCTGAGCTACTGCCGCCCCCCGTCGTGTTCCTGTTGCCGCGAGGGATCCTGGGACTATCGCCAGTAGGACCACCGACGGCCTCCTAGCTCCTACGCTGCATGGACGTCGTGTGGGGTTTGTCTCTGTGGGGGTGAATTTGTATGTGAGTGTTACTGTAGTGCTACTGTACTGTTACTGTAGTTATAGTTTGAGTTACGTCAGTGAGACGTACATGGCGATGGGTTGAGCCAGTGTGTTTTGTGTGTGTGTGTGTGTGTGATGTGTGCGCGTCAATCAAAGGCAACTCTCGTAGTCGTGGGGTGCCACGGGGCGTGAGAGTTGTGTGTCTGCTAAACCTGGGCTCCCGTCTCGTCGTCCTGTCCCGTGCTGCTCGCCACAATACCAAACAAAAAAAACAGCAACGGTGACTGGCGCAAGAATCAGGAGGTTTGTTTTTGTTATGTTCTGTTTTGTTTTTCCCGAATCATCGTGGAGAGGGGGGGGGGGGGGGGGGGGAGGGGTTTTACAAAGAGAGACGAAGGTCAGAGTTCAACGTTGCTTCTTTTCGTCGGCTTAAAAAAGCAACGGCACATAAATAAAAGTCGACAAGACAAATATATTTGTAAGTGGCGAGAAATATGAGAAGCAGGGCTCCTTTCCCTGGGTTCCAGAAGGTTCTCCCAGCAGCTCTGCTGATCAATACTGGCCTAGATAGTGGGTCACGCGGCTCCTGCTTTGTGGTCCTTGCGGTGCTCACAAGTGGAAGAGACGGTGGCCCCAGCTCCCACCTCCCCACCTCGTCTCTCTGCCAGACGCTTTTTTTCGCCCTCTTTCGGCTCAAAGCCTTCACAAGCTCGTCTGCCAAACCGTGCTATTTGAGGTAACCTTTAAATCTGTTTCTGTATGGCAGAGTTTCATTTTTTTTTCTCTCTCTCTCTCTCTCTCTCTCTGGCAAGCAAAGCACACAAACATAAGCACTTAGTGACAAAACATTAGAAGCCATCTTCAGCTGTGATTTCTATGTGTGGCGCGGAGGAGACATCTACCACCGCGACTGATAGCTTTACCGTCTGAGTCTCCCCGCCAGATGTTCCCACCGCATCTGGATCTGAGGTATCAGGTGCTTCAAATTGACCATACGTGATTGTAATTGCTTGGTTACTTTGTTATCTCCATCCAAATGCACTTTTTGAAATCATTTGACAAGCTAACTACATCAAGCCACCATATGCCTCAGCGTTTCCTTTTTTGCTGGGTTGGAATGATGAAGCTATTGAACACCGGCAACTGTTTCTCTCCCCCTTGAGATGTGGGCTGGGGCAGAAAACCTGTTGCAGTTCTCACTGCGTAATGCGTCCTATCAGCCACAGAAGGCCTCCACCCAACGACTAATGGCGTTTTCACATAGAAGCTCAATTATTTGTGATTCTCTCAGGGGCAAGAACAGCAAATGGGATTGGCTGTTTTTGAGTGTGTTTGTGTGTGTGTGTGTGTGTGTGTGTGTGTGTGTGTGGGGGGGGGGGGGGGGGGGGTGGGTGTGTGTGTGTGTGTGTGTGTGTGTGTGGGTGGTGCGTGCGACGGCAATGAGTGCAAATGGGATTGGCTTCTAGTGTGTGTGTGTGTGTGTGTGTGTGTGTGTGTGTGCGTGTCATGTGTGTAAATGAGATTGGCTGCTTGGGTCTGTGTGCATTTGTGCATCTGTGTTTTTTGTGTGTGCGTGCGTGTGTGTGTGTGTTTGCATGCATGCTATTGTGTACATGTCGGATTGTGTGTGTGTGTGTGTGTGTGTGTGTTTTGTGTGTGTGTGTGTGTGTATGCGTGCATGCCTATCTGTATTGCTGTGTGTGTAGTTGCATGCTTAAATGTTGGTTTGTGTGTGCGTGTGTGTGTGTGCATGCATGCGTACATGTAAGATTGTGTGTGTGTGTGTGTGTGTGTGTGTGTGTGTGTGTGTGTGTGTGTGTGTGTGCGGGCGTGCGTGTGTGTGTGTGTGTGTGTGTGTGTGCATGTGTATCTGTATGGCAGTTTGTGTGTGTGTGTGTGTGTTTGGAGGTGCCTATCCTGTGACCACACATTTCATCAACAGCATTCAAAGGAATATCCCTGGTCCCAGGGGAGAGCCAGTGGATAACAGTTTCAAGGCTTGAAAAGTCAAAGGAGAAGAGGAAAATGGCAGATATTTGCACCTGCCAGATCCATTCTGGCTGTAGAGGTGCCAAAAGGACCTTGGGTCTGCATATGCACGCTGAATAAACCCTCAGGCGATGCTTCCGCACACAAGCAGAAATGTTCTGCCTCCAGAATGGTCCGATTATTCCTTAGGTTTCCTTATCTCAACGCAGAGAGCACCTTGTAGATTGAAAAAAAAAAGAAGAAATGCATTCATTTCGATGCATTAGATGGGCTACATCGGGCGCTGTGATTACGCCGCGCTTTGTGGGCGAGCAGAGCAAGGGGGGGACTGCATCAATCCCGGGCTATTTGTGGTGGGAGATAGCCGGAGGGCAGCGCTATCTGCAGATGATGATTTCACGGCGGTACAAATTGAAGTCCCTTCTTTATAAGGTGATTGGTTCCTTCTTCTTTTCTTACATCTGCTTTGAAATCTCCAACCCCCCCCTTCGACTCTTTCTGTTTTTGAATCTTTCTGCTCCAAATCTTTCCGCTTTGAATATTTCTCCGTTCAACGGCTCTGAATCGTAACACACTCCACGGCCAACCGAGGGAATACAGATGGGGGAGAGGCTGAGGAAAGAGCAGAGTCACACTCTATTGGGCAGCATTAATGTCTTCTCATATACACTTTATGTATCTTTACATGGACACATACAGAAATACAGTGTGGAGGAGGAGGAGGACAGGGAGGAGGAGGGGGGAGCGCGGGGGGGTGTTTAAATGGAGAGAGTTTTACCAAAGTGCTTTCTCACACAGCCAACAGGAGTCTCAGGTGAGAGGGGGTAGGGAGCGAGACTGACGGATGTGGGGCACATATACCTGCACACACACACACACACACACACAGTCAGACGTGGTAAATCCTGCATGGACGAATGGGATGCTCAAGTGTATGAGGGGCCCATGTTTTTCATAACATAAAATTAATTGATTTATCCATAAAAATTGCCTCAGAAACACTGAATAACAACAACATAAGGCTAGTGTTTGAAAATCAAAGAGATACATTTGTTAGTCAGAGCACTCAAGCCTGACAGCTGTTTTCCGGCTTGTGTAAAATCCCTGAAAAGCGTATTTGAGAACACAAAGGCAGACGCAGATTTACATCAGGTCATGTGTATTATGACTGGATTATCAGAATAATCATACAGGTTAATACATTTACAAGAATAGATATATATATAAAAGCACAGCTTTCTCACTCTGTACTGTACCTTCAATCCCTACATAACATGGTGTAAATACTAAGCTAGCATGTAGCCTGAGTAGAAGTTCTCCATCTTCTATCCACAGTATTGCCGTTACCTCGGTCAACTAAAAAGTGAGGCGGTGATTCCATCCACTTTACGTAAGTAAAGTGGATGGGGATGGTTCATGCCTCTTTTACTGTAGAGCAGCACCTTAAGACCCCTCGTGTTGCCGGGCCCACCATAAACATAAACACTTCGTAAACAGTCTCATTAAAACAGCCATGGGAAAGTGCTTTGAGGAGTGATAAAAACATTACCGATTGTTGATAATATGCCAAAATGTATATTGATTTTGCAATTCATGTGTTTAAAAAGCACTAATTTAGTTCCCTCTCTTTCATCAATAGACAAAGCCTTAAAATGCACAAGAGACGGTTGGACATTGGGAACAAAGATAGTCTTTGGAAAGAAACTCAGACAAAACGTCCTTATTGTACAAAGAATAAAATAATAAAGACACACAATGGTTTCGGTGACAAGGAAAAAGGAACAGTGACCACTTCTTAATACCTTTGCAGAGTTAATCAACATGGAGCATATGATCACAGCCGCCAATGTAATTTCTATTTCTTTTCTTGTTCTTTTGTAACGGCACTCCCTGTAGCATACACCAACCTCACAGTCTCTGCCAAATTCTAGTGACACAATTGCCAAATCACGAAATTAAGTAAAACGTTTTCAAGCTCTCCTTCAAACAATACTTGGCAAAAAATAAATGCCTTTGGATAATCTAAAAGGGTGCACCCACTCTGTTCTCATGTCCCAGCCCTTTGAAATCCAAAGCTGACACGTACACGTGCAAACACGTGCAAACACGTACACAAAACGTAATGTATATACTATAGACTATATAGATATACTTAAATTGCTATTCAAAGCCATAGCCAGCTATGGCTTTGAACAGCAATTTAAGTTGATGATTCTAAACACTATAACTACTTTGTAATTTATCAGCTGCACCTATCCAAAGCAAATGACTAATGTGTATTCCTTATTTTATCATTCACCCGTCACTCTGTATCTTTCTCTTCCTCTCTCTCTTGCTCTTCCCCCACTTCTCCCTTCAAACGATTATACAGTCGACGAAAAAAACAACATATGCAGAATCCTCTATATAAGGGAGAGGGAGAGAAAAAGAAAGAACAAGGAGGAGGAGGAGGAGAAAGGCACAGCGATGATGCAGGCGGTCCTCGTGGGAGAGGCTGGCCTTAATTATGCTAGTGTGCCTCATCAGTCTCCTCGCAGGCCTGTGGCCTCGCTGTCCTCTCTTGTCACGGACTGGGAATTCTACGACGCGCTCGTGTTTGTCCACAGAATTACTCTGACAGATTAACAGCTAAACATCCACCTATCACACCGGGGGGGCCTACAGGGACCCCCCGCTACCTGGGGAGCCCGGCGCCTACAGCCCAAAGCCTAGAGCCCCGTGGGAGGAGAGAGAGAGAGAGAGAGAGAGAGAGAGAGAGAGAGAGAGAGAGAGAGAGAGAGAGAGAGAGAGAGAGAGAGAGAGAGAGACTGGGAAGGAGAAAGAGGGAGGGAGCAATTGAGAAAGAGAAAGAGAAAGAAAGAGTTAGAGAGTGAACCCAGAGAGGGAGCCTGCAGAGGCAGACAAAGATAACCTAGAGCCCAATAGAAAGAGAGAGACAGAGAGAGAGAGAGAGAGAGAGTAATAATATATAGGAGGTAAAGAAAAGACTGAAGTCTTTATTCAGTTCAGTGGATGGTAGCAGACTATTTGTACCCTTGTTGCTCTCAAGGACAAATATATAGATAGATGACAGATTAGAATGATCAATACACAGAGAAATAAAGACAGATGACAGACGGAGAGAAAGCAAATGAAATAAATAAACAGAGCAGCCAGTATAGAACAGCATGGGATCAGTGTAGGGGAGGACATAAGCATTGTATGTATTATGCAGGAACAGTGGAAGTCATGGAGGGGCCCGCTAATTGGAAAACAACACCCATGGAGTAGTTATCTCCTCCTGAGCGGCAAATCCTGGAACGCCGGAAACTAAGTGGGAACTTATCAACTTAGAAAAGTGCCTGGCGACTAAGAATGGAGACGGAAACAGCACAGGGTCAACCTTAGTGGAAGGCAGTTCATTACTCTGGGAGGAGCCCAGTGGAGCTCAAAGAGTCTCTCTGGAAATGAAACACACATAGAGTTGGATAGGAGAGGGCTAATGGTACGCCGCACTTTCAACCCCAATGACCACCATTAGACACTAGAAACTCATTCCCACATAAACACGTCATTTTCAGTATTAGCCCTATATGCAACAAAAAAAAAAAAAACGTCAGGACTGCGCAGATAATTGGGAACCAAAGGCAAATGATAATGTCTCAATATTTCCTGCATAGAAATGTAATGTGATTCAATCTTGATCTTTATAATTACACAAATGTATTGTCTGCTTTCCAGCGGTAGGCTGAAAATAGACAACAAATGGATAATCCTCAACAAAGGATTCTGCAGAGATGTTGACTATAATACAGACGACGCAGGTAAGCTGGTGACCATTGTCAGTCCACTTTAAGTGGTAGACTGTAAGTACACCGTTCCACGGTTCACAATGAAATAAACGGTTCGCTCCAATCAGTATCAACACTACGGGGTTGTCTTGGAAACTATCTTGAACGCCCTCCTTCTGTTTGGCCACATGCGGCGTGACGGACAGATGTTGAGCAGCTTCGGTCCAGAGCCAATGTTATTCCGGGGGAAATGGCATGCACCGCTTAACTGTGGCGATAAAAGGCATTACACAGCATCTTCTCAGAGAGTGGGTCTCGCAACGGCTGGGCAGGGTGGGGGCGGCGGGGGGCGGGGGGGGTGCGGATGCTGAACCGGTTCTCTCTAAGACAAAGGCCAGCCCTTTCACGAGGAGACAATGGTGGTCCATGTTGTAATTGAGTATTAATGAAGGTGATGGCTAATGTGTGATCTGTTGGCTTCCCTCTCTCTCTCTCTCCCTCTCTCTCCCTCTCTCCCTCTCTCTGTGTGGTGCAGGGTGCTGCCAGCGTCTCTGTGTTTGAGAGGATTTCCTTATCTATTATGTATGAAGGATTAGGCTCCCAACCCCATCACCACCTCCTCCTCCTCCTCCTCCTCCTCCACCACCTCCTCCAACTCCTCTTCCTCCTCCTCCTCCTCCACCGCCAATGCCCCCCCCCCCCAAGAGGGGGGGGGTGCATTGAGACACACACACACACACACACACACAGACACACAGACACATGCAAACACACACACACACACACACACACACACACACGCAAACACACACAGACAACCCCCCCCCCCCGTTTGACCTTGCAGCAGGAGGATAGCCGGGGGAGGGGGGGAGGGGGGAGTGATAATGATCGTTCCCGGGAACAAGGATCCCAGTCTTTTATAAACACACCCCAGGTACCCGCCTGCCCCGCTTGGCCCGGGCCGGCTCCCATTGTAGCAGTTCAAGGACCAACACACACACACACACACGCACGCACGCACACACACACACGCTCACATGCACACACATATACCGTCACACACACTCAGCCACACAGACCCACACATACACACACACACACAAACAGGCACGCACACAGACACACACACACAGCTCCCAAGTCCCATATACATACATGACAGAGTTTAAGGCTTTCACCCAGCGCTTGGAGCTTGTTTCATATGCATATAAATATTAATATTAATAAAAGCTCTGCGACAGACCAGAGTCCTGCTATGCTCCTGTAATCTCTTACAATTGAAAGCCAAGGCCCCCGAGATGAGAGGGAGGGATAGAAAGAGACGCAGGAAGAGAGGGAAAGGAGAGAGAGAGAGAGAGAGAGAGAGAGAGAGAGAGAGAGAGAGAGAGAGAGAGAGAGAGAGGGCAGGGTCGGGAGAGAGGATATAAAAGGCCTTTGTGATTCATCATTCTGAAAATGTCTCAGATGTGTAGAAGGTCTGTAATCCATCAAGATCTTTTCTCTTATTAAATTCTTAAGGATACACTCCCCACCCCCTAAATGCGACTGTCTGTCCCTTTCTATTTGATGCATAAATAGATAAAAGACTCAGAAACGCCAAGCAGTTGCGTGTCGGGAGACGAAATGCAGGTATTTCTGAGATGACTTTTCAAGTGTCTCTCCATACCGAGGAAAACACGTGGGCGGCAGCAATGCTTACAAATGGTCTGCTTCATCTACTTGTACGTTCTACTTCTCCTGTCAATCGTCAGAAGGACAGGAACAGTCCTTATGTGCTTTGGGTCAAACTTTAGTTTTAATGGCTAATGGTTTGATGGTATGCCATCATCTGTTTATGAAGGAGTTAAATCACTGTGTCTATTCATAAAACAAATCAATTCCTGTCATATTATATGATGATGAAAATATAAACTGCATTGTTAGTAACCCTATTTGCAATACGGTTGAGAGTGATGTTCCCCCCATGTTTCACAGAATATATAACGGGAGCAGTAATGCATATTCAAGAGGAAATTGACAAAAACACCAAGTACATATACTTCACGGCCCCATCTGCAGCGCTAACCAGTGTGTTGATTTAGTTTGTTTTTCTTCACGTTTGGCTCACTGTAGGCTAGTCAAACAGCATGTATCATTGTAACATGTTCAATTAACTTACTGAGATCATAGCAATTTCTCCGCCTAGTGTATTATCAAGTGCTTGATGTAATTGCAATGTGTCACTTGCCTCACGCGTGTGTACGTGTGTGTGTGTGTGTGTTGAGAGTGTGGACCAAAAAGAAAAAACAGCAAGCTGTTTACAGCCCTCTTCTACACCATCATCATCGTCGTCGTCATCTTCATCCGATAACCTGCTGCTCAGCACCAATTTGAAGCACGTAATCCAAATGCGGAGCGATTATTTAATAATCCCCATAATCTCACTAATCTCGGGATATATTAAGCCTAGGTGTAAAACATTGCATTAGACATTTGCTGTGTCTAGGAGCATAAAAAATGTATTATAAACAATGCCATGCTTTAAATTGAATATATCATTCGATGTGATACATGGTATGATATTGATTGATATTAAACTCATTTAGGATTCGAGATGTATGAATCTTATAATTGCAGGCATGTAGATACTTAGAATTCATGCATGTTGGATAATATGCATACTGATGTACATACTGTATATGTATATATGTACTGTACATACATAAAACTCACAGCACCAGACACAGTGTATGATTTATTAGATTCATGCAGCTGTATGTCTGGTCATGAATATCAAACTATCATCCAACAAGGCTACTTTTTATTGCGGCGTTTCTGAAACTTGAAGAAGGTGATTAGATGGTATCCGCGTAAACATGGACGGACAAACCAAATGCACCTCGGTCACAACCCACCATTAGTTTTCACTATTCACTTTCAGTAAATAGTTGTAGAATTGTTTGTAGTTCGAACACTAATTAAAGGTGAAGTGAAGAAAACAAAAAGAAAAGAAAAGAAAAAAAAGAAAAAAAAAACAACACAAAAGCCAAAAGGGACCTGGCATCTCCACGGCTCGTTCTAATGAGCTTGTGGCTCTGCACGGGCGGTTGCCATGGCGACCGGGCTCTGCTCCACGTCCCACTCGTGCGTTGGCCTTCACCTGTGCCACACGCGCCGTGTTGCTTGTCCGCCGCGAGGACACCCACCCCCCCCCCCCCCCCCTTCACCCCTTCCCAGTCGTCCCCCTTGTCCTCAGGCCGGCTTGGGGGGGGGGGGGGGGGGGGGGGGGCTTCACCTAGCGGGGGGGCGGCCGACAAGAAGGCAGCGATAAGACCCAGGCCTGCAGCCCCCAGCAGCAGCAGCACCGCTGCCCCAGCACGCTGCCCTTTCTCCCGGGCTCCACGCCTGGCGTGAGTCCTGGCTCATCACACCCAGGCTCTGTCCCATCCGTGGGGGCTACATGTACAATACAGAGCCCACGGTCCTGACCTTTCTGGGTCACCACCCCCGCCACGCACCAACCCCCCCCCCCCCCCACCTATCATCGCTCCCTTTCACCTTGGCTGCCCCCCCCCCCCCCCCCCCCCCCCGACTGAGTGGGTTTGACCTGCAGCGAGCAGCCCCCTCAGCGGCTGCCAGACAAAGAGGGAGCCGTCACCCAGTGCTTCCCGGTGGCATTTTACCTCAGACTGCACACCTATTGAATTGAAGAATAAAAACGAATTCAAAGCCGAGGAGAACGCGGAAAGGAAACGCGTTGGAGAGTGAGAGAGAGAGAGAGAGAGATGGAGAGAGAGAGAGAGAGAGAGATAAGATAAGATAGTCCTTTATTAATCCCCCTTAGGAGAAATTCACAAGTGACCAGCAGTACAGTGGGAAAAGAGAGAAAACAAAGATGACAACGAGACCGAGAGAGAGATAGAGAAGGGGAGAGTGAGAGACAGAGACAGAGACAGAGAGAGACCGAGAGAGAAAGAGAAAGAGAGAGAGAGAGAGGAGAGAGAGAGAGAGAGAGAGAGAGGGGGGGGGGGGGGGGGGGGGGGGGGGGGGGGGAGGAGAGAGAGAGAGAGAGAGAGAGAGAGAGAGAGAGGGGGAGAGGGAGAGAGAAAGAGAGAGGAGAGTGTGAGCGATAGAGAGATAGAGGAGAGGGAGAAAGAGAGAAAGAGAAAAAGACAAAGAGAGGGAAATAGATAGATAGAAAGAGAGAAAGAGAGAAAGCGAGAGAGAAAGATGGAGAGAGCTAGGATGCCCTCGTCAGTGAGAGATGGGAGAATGTTTTCATGTGTATTTCATTGCCATCTCCTTTCTCCAATCTATTCCAGCCCTCTTCACTTCTCTGCCCCCTCATTAAACTACATACGCCTGCATCCCAGTTTGAACCTGCTGTTGATGGCACACAGGAAGTAAGGAAGTCTGAAGTGGAGCTTCAGAGGTATGTGGGCCAATATAAGAATATATAAATATATATAAATATATAGATGCACAGGCGTGACTAACAGAGGAAGCTAGAGAGAGAATCAAAGAAAGGTGGACAGTGACACAGATCGGGTAGGTAAAGAGGTAAAGAGTGGAGGAGTGAGTGAGAGCCGTCTCACTCGGGTTCACACACTTTGTAGACGCTTCCTCACAGTGAAATGTATGCTCAGTCTATTGGATGTATGATAGATTGTATTGTATCCCGGGTAGTTCTACAGTTGTCCTCTCCTATTGTTTAAAAGAAGAAGACAGAAAAAGAAAAGGGAGATATGATTAGGGACTGGCGTTCATAAATCATATCTGCCAAATTTAAAATGTAATTCATGTAATCTAATGTAATCTACAGAAGAGGCTCAAGGATATCTGTGTCAACATTACAAAAATAAAACGGATTGTGATGTCCCTGTTTCCGGAGTCTGTTGTTTCCCTCCCGCTAATAACGTTTAAAGGCCCCATGACGTGCCACCAGGTGTGCTGTGATTAGCCGTTGCGAGCCGTTTCGAAAATCTGCCCCTTATGACATCACAGGTGGGTGTGTCCCACCTAGATGTGTGCTGGATAGATCCAGTCCACCAGCCTACCCAGTTGGACTGTAGCAAACGTTGCTCATCTATCCGTCACACATCTAGGTGGACACGCCCACCTGTGATGTCATAAGGGGCAGATTTCCAAAACGGCTCGTGACGGCTAGTCACACTCACACCTGGTGGCACGTCATGGGACCTTTAATAATCTTCAACTATTCAACTAATGAATTTACACAGCAAACATTCATACGCAGATGTTCCAAAACCACGTGTCCTTATTGCCCTTTGGAGGAACACTGAACTCTCATGGACGATTCAGGGCATGTCCTCCATCGCCGCACTAATGAGAGGAGTGAGATTGCGTGCTCTAGCAAGTTGAAGGTTTTTGTCAAAAGAAACGGCTGCGATGGCCTCTCAAGGCCCTCTCCTTCCCCTACACCAGATTAGTGGAGTGTGGGAGCCCAGTGCTCTTGCAGGCGAACAGATTCATCTAACATGACAGGCCTTAACCCCTGGAGGCCCACTTAACACACAACCGCATTCATTTAATGTGGCCTGGTGAAAGTGCTGGGATAAGGGGCCGTGCCTTTTACAGTATATTGAGGCGGATCCAGGGGCCTTTCAAAGGTTGCGATCCGAGGCGGGTTTAAAAAACTAAGCGAAGCAGAAGCTCTGCATTGTGTGTGATGTTCTCCACAGATTATTAGGTTGAATCAGCCGTTGCTCATCCGAAAACCACAGGCCTACTCTGACAGCCTTGTGTCTTGTTGTCGTGGTTTAAACCCTTGTGGTTTAAACTCAGGCTCCTCCGCCGTTATCTTACCGTTCTAACGGGCTCTCTCGCGCTCTCTTCCTGCCGGTCTCTTGTTCGGCAGCAGTGCTACTGCCAGTGTGGGAGAGGTATGAGGTGTGTATTGCCTTACATCCATCCTCATTCCTCAGGGAATCACCATGGAGATAAATCTCTGACCTCTTGCAATGTCATCACCTCCCTCTACTGCACATGTCAGGGAAGGGGAAGGCCAAGGATCTCAGCAAACACAACCAGAAGACGGGTGCACACCGCTGGCGCGCATGCACTTTGTGTGCCAGTGTAGGTGTTGCACGCACGCACGCACACACACACACACACAATTTCAAGAGCAAACACACAGCTCTCGGCAAACACTGTCTTTCAGAGACTAACTATAACCTGTGTGTTTGCTCCCTAGACTAACATTTTCATGCTCAGACACACTCAGTATCTTATTCCCTCTCCCCCCAGCTTGCTCGCTCTCTCAGCTCACACACATGCACACACACACACACACACAGAAACACACGCATGCCCATACACAGACATGCATGCACACACACAGGCACGCACGCACGCACACACACACACACACACACACACTTTCTCTATTAATCCGGGAGGATTAATTCAATGCTGAGAGTCTGATAATTGACAGACCGACAGACTTCTTCCCAAATGTCAAATAACGTCATCGTCGCGATCACCATCATCATCATCACCACCAACATCACCATCATCATCATCATCATCCTCATCGTCAATTTATTACACAAAGCCGATTACTCGACAGCCCAGCAAATAGGAATGAAACAGGGAATCAGTTGGAGGGCTCGGACACAAATTGGATTCCAACCCTCCTCTATCTTTAAGTATAGATTTATCCATTAACTCGCCAGTAACCCTTTCCTTTCACAAAGTGGGGGATTTTCTGAAATTAATAGAGAGCAAGAGGAAGTCCAGGCAAATTGCATTTCCGCAGATTCTCCGCAGATGGTTTACGGTTGTGGATTGCGACGTGTGTCAGGAGCAATAAGAAGATATTGCCCATGCTTTTCTGTGCTATTATTCGACAGTCTACCCTGTGAGGTTAACAAACATTAGTTATGCATGGAGAAGCGTTAGCATTTCTGCTAACCGCTACAAAGATATATGTGTGAAAATACATGGTCAATCTGCATGATCCGTGTCATTGCTGTTGTAAATGTTTTCCATTTGTATGCCCGCAGGTGAATTACTATATGATGTTACAAGCATAGTAAGGAGAAAGAGCGTTTTCCCCTTTCTGTCTCCATTGTTGGCATGGGAAGACCCTATATGGTACAGCGTAACGTACAGCACTGCTGGTGTGTACATGTGTTGCATATTTGACGTGCATTATTCTCTGTGAATGGAATCGACATCTGGTATCAAACATGTATACAGGGTGCGTGCAGTGTGTATGTAGTGCATCTCTAGTGTGGCTGTAGTTTGTATGCAGTGTGTATGTTGTGCATCTCTAGTGTGTATGTCATTTGCATGTAGCGTGTGAGCAGTGTGT
>NC_140276.1:8039925-8042425 GCF_964030765.1 Micromesistius poutassou
ACACTCGCACACACACATACACTCATGACCATGGACACATATGTACACACATGCACACACACACACACACACACAAACACACATGGGCTTGACAAATAATCTCTCACGCACACAGACACAAACACACTCACTTGGGAGCCAACATATAGAAATCCAGTGACACACGCGACGCAGGATGTGGTAAACAGAGACTTGAAACTGTCAAACTTGGCACAGCAGCAGACAGAAACATCAAGCATCCTGATCATCACCCAGGGAGGAAATCATTTTCAAACAACATCTCCTGGTGGGAACAACGGGAATATCCATTGTCTCTAAACTCTTGTCGCGTACACGAGAGCAGACTGAAAGTGGGAAACACAACAATCCATCCCAGCGCTCGCGGGAGACTTCCAGAGAGCAAGGGCACCAATTAAAAAATGGCAGCCGGCATCACGGTTAACGGTGGGGTTTGAAGGTGAAAATCCATAGTGATGGATAGTGTGTGCAAACACAACAAGTGACTCATGTCTCGGGATACAGGGACGAAGGGAGGAGACGCTTCTCCTGACGCGACGGTCGCCGATTGTGTTCTCACAAAGAGCCCCAGCACTCAGCCCTCCACGTTCCTCCTCACGTCTATTCAGCTCTTTGTGTTCCCTTTTTTTCCACTTAACCTTCAGCTAAATTTTCTCTAAATCTCTAAACTTTAAATGGTTTTCACGCATTGTTGTGTTTGTTTCGCTCTTGTGCAGGCGTTGGCCTGTTAGGGCCCTCGGCGGCGTCCTCACGGTCCCTTGATGGCTCTGCGTTCGTTCTCATGGCTTCTGTAGCGTTCCCTCGTTGGATTGTAGGTGGGACGGGACGGGACGGGACGGGAGGGAGGGGGGCGGGCAAGGGTAAGTGTTTGTCCTTGCCCTTCTCGTGGCTCAGGGTCAGGGTTGTATATGGTGCGCTTTGAGTCACTGAGCCAGACAATGCACGTTGACATAAAGAAACTGGACTGGATTGGAGGCACAATGACACTGGGTAGTGGCCTTGGGATACATTGTATGGTACAATGTGAGCATACAGACGCTTTGTGGTTTGAAATTATCCCAGAGCAGTACGCCCTGATGCGATGTGAACGATGTTAATGAATAAAGATTCTGTTCTGTCACACTATAGTGAGAGCCATGAAATTACATATTTTATAGACCCAGTTGGATCCTTCTTTTTATTTTTGCCTCCATTCCTACCATTTATTAGTTGGAGAATACCGCGTCAAGTTCAGCAAGTCACTCGCAATATTGCTCAGTGGGAATTGGTTAGTGTGGGCCCTCGCAATATTGCTCAGTGGGAATTGGTTAGTGTGGGCCGTACCGCTCCTGTGCTGCTCTCGGTTAGTTAACGATTCCTTGCTCTTCTGCCTGTCATTTCCACTCATTTTCTCTATTCCTCTTATATCGCCCTCTATACGTTCTAATGAAAGCCGTTTCTGCTTCCTTTTCTCCCGTAAAGCTCTCCGTCTCTCTCTCTCCATCTCTCTCTGTCTCTCTCCCTCCATCTCTCTCTGTCTCTCTCCCTCTCTCTCCATCTCTCTCCGTCTCTCTCCATCTCTCTCTCTCTCTCTCTGTCTCTCTCCGTCTCTCCGTCTCTCTCTGTCTCTCTCTATGTCTCTCTCTGTCTCTCTCCGTCTCTGTCTGTATATCTCTCTTTGTGAGTGTCGGTACACAGGGGAGAGAGAGGGGGGGCGTTGGTTCTTGCAGTTTAAGCCCCCCTGCATGGCCTAAATGCACCCAGCCCCCCCCCCCCCCCCGGCTCCTACTCCCTCCCGATCACTTCCTGACGCAGACACAATCAGACAGGTTAACTTCTTCCTTTGACTCTGAGAATCTGTGGAAAAAAAGAAAGAAAAATCTCCTGTCTTCAGCATATACGTACGCATCGTTCTTTTCATATTCCTCTCCCCTCGCGCTCCCTCCCCCCCCCTCGCTCTCCCCCTCCCTCTCCGCCGACGCTCTGTCTAAGTGTAGAATAACTTCAGAGCAGCGCGCCAAGCATGGCAGCCATCCAGGCTCTGCTCTTCCGCAGTGCAACTGCATTTGTGTTCATCATTCTCTGCGGCCCCAGTACCTTGCCAGAGCTCTCTTCTACCCCGCCGCCACACCCCCCTCCACCCCGCCACCGCCCCACCCCCCTCTGGAACCCGCCACTTCTTCTCGGCCTTGGATGTCCGGACTTGAAATGTGGTCACGTGCCCCATCCGGTCTCTCTCTCTCTCTCTCTAATATTACGAGCCTTGTTGGGTCAGATGATGATACTCATTTCTGTGATTGCGTCGACCAGAGATTCCCCATATGTGTTAACATGTCAAACAACATTTTTGTTTTATTATTTTACTCTCACTTATGGCCCGCCTCCCGTCTTCCCCCTTCTCTCTCTCTCTCCGTCTCTCTCTCTCGCTCTATCTCTCTCCTTCTCTCCCTCTCTCGCTCTCTCTCTCTCTCTCTCCACATTCCCAGCTGTGTGTCTCACTGGG
>NC_140276.1:8044925-8064887 GCF_964030765.1 Micromesistius poutassou
TGATTGTTCCGTATTGTGTAAAGACAATTAAATTCTTCTCATCTGAAATTGTTTTAGAGAAATTAACCCAAACATACAAGAAGAGACTCAAGAATTGCACTAAAATTTTTGGCCTTTTTTTTTGGGTGATTTACAGTAATAACAGCCCTGCCATAACCATTTTGGAGTATTCACCTATACTCACTCCCTGGACGAGAGAACAAATGGCAGTGCGGAGTGTGGAAGTGCCCTTGCCCCCGCCCCTCCACCTAAAACACTGTCATATCTGACCTTTCACCTCCACCACTGTCAAAGCCAATCATGTATGAGTATCATCCAGGCCCATATTGCCTGGTTGACTGAACAGCAAGCTGAGAGACAACCTTTTATATGAACCAACAACACACCTTCACCCTCCTGGGTCTCTGGGCTCAGTGTAAAGTCATCCACAACGTTTGATGAGCTAGCTAACCAGACACGTTGTTAGCGGTACTCTGTAGATAGTAGATAGTAGTTAATAGAGATTTAGCTGAAGATCCCCCAAAGAAAGTTATATATTATTTATGTGATCACAGTGGTTTAGAGGAGTCTTGTGTATCTGTGCAAAAGCCACATTTAATTGCATTTACATGGAGGCTTGTGTTTGCTTGTTTGGTTGAGGTGAAGTCGAGTGTTAAACTGCATTTATTAAGTGCAGGGGATACGTTAAGGCACAGAAAGTGTCTACTGCAGTTCACTGCGGGCTCGTAATGTAGTGTGCAAAACAAGGTGTAGAGTGCTGTACGAACAACCGCCCAGACTGTTGTTGCATGAAGCCAGATATTCATTTGTGGTAGAAGGCGATCGATGGCTTATCACAATGTCTCACCTGCCGTTAATACGAAATCTGAAACAATTTTAGTTAGCGTTTCCATTCAAATTCCTGTGCCACACTTTTGCTCACATCAGCGAGTGCACCGAAAACACACATCCACCCCGCACTCACTCACAGATATAAACGAGCTGCCAGGATCCCACAAGAAAAACTAATTGGATTGAACAAAAAAAATGAACAAGTGCTTTGTCATTTGGTCAATACTAACAGCGTGGATTTTGAGTTTTACATGAATTCCACTTGGAATTTGACAAAGTCATTTGACATGGCCTTTTGGGGGGTAAATACAATCCGGGGGAAAAAACACAAATGTAACGCATTTAGGCCCTAGAGGAATCATTGTTATGTGTTAAAATTATTTTGTTTGTCTTGATCTTGCCCTGTGTAACATTAACACTGCAATAATATGCACACATGGCCAAATGTTTTTGCATTCAAAAACATTGTACACACATGCACGCACGCACACACACACACACACACACACACACACTTATAAACACACCACACCCACACACCACACGCATGCACACACACATAAACACACGCACGCATATACATACACACCAACTTAGGTTTTCTCTGGACAAAGTTAAGCAGCTCTCAAAGTCAAAGCATGTCGTATTAGAGATGGATCAAAGCCTAAGCCCTTTAAGAGAGGTTTAGAGAGGTGTTCAGAATAGAAGACACAGCCTCACACGCTGACCTGTTGACACCTCTGGAAGACTGTGCCATCTCGTCCCAGTGGGAAAGAGGATGTATTTTCCCCCTCTGTTCTCACGCTCCAAGTACTGCAATCTGTGGTCTGAATGTTTTTTAGATGTGAGGTTGTTGTTGTTTTTTATTCATTTAATTTCCACAGGATTTATAAAGGTCATGACTGAGTATTTTGCGTTGGCTGGCTTTCTTTGTAAACAACATTTCATGAAACAATTTGGTTTAAGCAAAATGTACGTGGCGTTTTTGAAACTTTGTGAGCTGCATGGCGTGGGCGTCTCTGATCGTCTGGCCTTAATTATGAAGGACTCTCATCGGTATTGGGATATGATACGGCCACCATTTCATGCCTATTTAATCAGTTGTTGGAGGTTACGCCCCTTTATGTGCCCTTTCCGGGGAGATCTGCATCTTAGGAGAGTTAGGGCTAGGGTTAGAGTACGGCGTTATTGTCGCCATACAACCTTTGTGTTGATAATGTTAGGAGCATTTTGAAAAATCGTTTTTTTACTGCCTTTTACTCTATTAGATAGATCGATAGATCGATAGATAGATAAGACTTTATTGTCTGTTACCCGAGAGTTACAGAAATCTTTCTTTGACATTGCTCCAGTCACAAATAAACAAACAAACAAACATAAAACAAGACATGGGTGTTGAGGTAACAGCTGACTGTGTTGTTAATTTTGTGCTGTTCAGTAGGGCTATTGCAGAAGGGATGAAGGATTTTTTTTGTAGCTGTTTTTGATTGCATTCATGCTTCAAAAACCTTTACAGTGGTATTCATACGTCGTGATTATCTTGTAAAACAAAATGTGAAAAGGAACGCAATTGGAAACTTCTTTTGGAGGGTTGCCCACCAAAACATCTCAGGCTGGTCCGTCACAAAGAAGATTATATACGTCATGCCTGGGCACTAGAAAATCTATGTTTCAACTGAAAGAACATCATCAGTTACATTAAATAACACATCAACAACAGCTGACGTTATGCGTTATTTAGCAACACAGAGACAATGAATCAAACAACATGCAAGCTAAGTGGTTCATATCAAGCATGGCAACGATAGAAAATGTTGCATTAACTCACAAAATAAACATCATTAACGTTAACTTAAACAAAGATGTTCATAAAATGTTTGTTTTTTTTGCTAGAAATGTTATCAAAACACATTTTAACTATCAAATAAATGTATTGCAGTTCTCTCACTCACACACTCACTCAGACATTCTCTCACCCACTTTTATATGTACATACAAAAAATCGCGAATTCACACACACACACACACACACACACACACACACACACACACACACACACACACATGCACGCATACAGGGAAGTACAGACACACACACACACCCAACCGCCCCCCCCCCCCCCCCCCCCCCCACCCCCGCCCACACACACACACACACACACACACACACACAAAGTAGCAGGTGTTCTCGGCTGGATGTGGATGAAGACAGATGAGTGGTGATCATTCTCATTAGAGCCTTGATGAGCCCCCGCAAAGACATACACCTGGACCACCAGCACACCTGGGGAGCCAGGAAGTGCATGTGATTCTGCCTGTTAGAAAGCTGTTGTTCGCGGAGACACAGAGCAAGACAGTGCTTCGACAAAGAGTGGAAGGAAAGGACACGTGTGGCTTGGTAAACAGCAGAATAGCAGAGAGGGAGAGAGACCCCAGAGATAGGGTGCAGAACAGGGTGATAGAGAGACAAAGCCAGAGACGAAATGAAACCACGACGCCGACAGACACCGTTTATCAGCGAGAACGGTACACAGAAAGGTCTCGGCGCCATGTTTTATTCACGTTCACACTCGTCTGATAGCTGTTTCCCTTTTTTCCCCTCACAACAAGTCGACTCTGTTTCGAGATGGTTATCTCCAGACAAACATTTCTCAAACGTCGCTCCCCAAAAAAGACAAACACATCTCGGAAACAAACCCTGAGTGAGATAAGATAAGGGGCAGAGGGAGGGAGAGGGACCTTGTGTCACGACGTCACCGTGACATTGAAACTGCGGCCCGTAATCGTGGCGTGCACATCGCCTTTTTCTCTCCTCTGTTGTGGTTGTTGTTGTTGTTGTTGTTTTGATGCGGCTCTCGGTCACGCAGCGCTTCGGAAGACCCAACAGGTTTCATTTTAGATCCTGATGTCTGCAGATAGGCCGGCGTGTATTTCTGTTATCCGCCGCCCTTGATAAGGAATTGTTTAAATGTTTATATCAGGTGAAGATTGTTGTTGTTGTTGTGTTCGCTGATTCATGTCAGTTAACACAAAGGCTGTCGCCGACGCCACTGTGTGCCCGTCTGACGGCAGCTCATCTCGATACCTGAAGCTATTTCCATCACTATTTAGTCATTTAGCGGACAGTCTTCATTCCAAAGCAGCTTACAATGGATTTGGCTCCAGTAGGGAGTGGGCCTCTCGCTCAGGCCACAGGCTTTTGGCATCGAACCCAAAACCCGTTAGGCTAGGAATCAATCCCGGGGGACCATGACACTATGCTGTCTTCCTTAAGCTAATTACCTTATTGATTGTTTCAGAATTGTACTACACATATTGAAATACATGATGAATTATGTACCATTGTTGCTGGTAAAGTTGATGTTGGTGTTGTAATCATCTGCATGGTGGCTAAAAGTAATGGAACGGTTGATTAACCAAATAGTTTACATATTAACCTCTCTCTCTCTCTCTCTAACTCTCTCTCTCTCTCTCTCTCTCATCTTTTGTCTCTCTTTGTCTCTCTATCTATCTATCTCTCTCTGTCTCACACACATTCACACCGCATCCACAAGCTCTCTTCTAGCCAAATCTAACGTTGTTTTCCCTGATGAGTGATGTCATGTTTCCCTGTGTGTGAGAGATTGATAAGCGTGGGCGGCACAAGGTCAAAGAGGGAATGACCTCAATCGTGCCTTGATTGACGGGTGCTGTCACCCAATTCCATTAGCTTTGTTCGCACACACCTTGGCGCTCGCTAATTCAATCTCAGCTCTGATAGAATGTAATTTGGTTAAAAAGGGACCCTTATTAATATTTCCACTGTAATATCCAGTCTCTGATGGGCAAAGGAACTTTCATTATACAAAGAAATTAGATGGGTGAAATGTTGTGTGGATGTTAAACTGAGCAGAGGCTGAGACTAAGATTTATGTGAAGATTAAATAATCGACATTCCTACCTTCCATACACAAAAAAACTAGAACAAAATTACATCCCTTTCATTATACAGTGACAAATAAATGCAGACACACACAGACGTGAACACACACACACACACACACACACACACACACACACACCACAAACCACACACCACACACACCGACACACACAAGAACACAAACACACACACACACACACAGGTAGGATTCACTTATGGCCTAAATTAAATTTTGTGTCACAAATGACTACACAGGAACACATAAACAAAACAAACACATACACCACTCTCACACAGACAGACACACACACACACACACACACACGCACACACGCACACAGAAAAACAGATTGCACAAAACTCATTGCACAAAACGAGTTTCACATCGGTGTGTTTTATATAATATATATCTTGGTATAACTGCCCATATTCCCATAATAAGAAGTACAAAAGACACATATAGGGGCTCCTTAGAGGTTAATCCTGGGGGGACTCATAAGCTATATGTCAATCCTTCTTTTCTTCTCTCCCTGTTCTTTCCAACTCTCCCCTTAAGTGGAGGTCTCTTATTGGGTTAATTATTTCCATAGAATCGCGGTCCATAGAGCAGGGGTTCTCAACTGGTCTGGCCTTGGGACCCACATTTCCCGACGGTCATTTGATCAGGACCCCCGCCTTCAATGCACATTACTCTAGCAAGAAAAAAAGATATATATTTGAACCACAAACTCTGTGACCCTTTCAAAACAAGTGGAGAAACACGTGTTATTGATGATTTCACATGTACTTGCACAGAACCGCATACACACTCTCGCATAAACACACACTCATGCACACATACACACATACACACACACACACACACACACTCATGAATATGGCAAGAAATGTCAAAAGGAGAAAGAAAGGCTGCTATTACCTTTTCAAACACCTACGAACATGAATGTAGTTGCTATTGGTTACATAGCAGGACCTCCATTATCGAGTGAAGAATTAGGTCGTGCTTTTTCTGTCGGCCTGTACTTTACATTTCAGGGTCTGAGCCCTGTGAAGTTAAATACAGAATTATAATAATAATAATAATAATAAATTCAATTCATATAGCGCCTTTCAAATTCCAAAAAAGGTTAGCAATACATATGTATGTGTACTACAATCTGGGAAAGCACGCGAACACTCACACACAATTACACTCCCATGTACGAACACACACACACACACACGCACACACACACATGCTTACACTGTTTTTAATCCTTAAATAGAGACAGGAAGACCGATAGAGGTCTATCTGTGTATATTTAAAAACATAACCAAAACTATCCTTATCGAACATTTGCTTGAGTGAATCCATTTCGTATCATGAATTTTTCATACATAGTTATGTATGAAAAAAGGAATTCAATATAATTGGTTTAAAGTTTCGATTAGTTCAGCCGTACTGCACACAGTGTAATCAAAACAAATCTTGTTTCCTTGACAACATCTGTGCCCTTTATGGCAGCTAGAACACCGTGGAACTCTGTGACATCATATGGTTCTGCTAGCCTATAAAAGACAGAACTGTTCTATCTTTTAACTCAAGGCTCAATTGTGAGCCTTGCGTTTGGCAAGTGTGGAGAGATCTTTGGAGGAGGAGAAGGCTGGAGAGCCCCCAACACTTTTTGGAGTGAAGAAATTCGTCCAAGGAGCACACGAGAAACTGAATAGGGCTGGGGTTGAAGAGCCTGAAGCTCTTCCGATTCAGCAGCATTGCCTGGAGCCGAATGTGCATATATTTGTGAGTATATATTCTATATTATAACAGACATATAATATAAAACACTGGATCACAAACAGCATCGACATTCGCTTACAAAACTGCAACTTATCAGTATTGTCATCACTAAATATAGCCATGTCGCTTGTCGTGTCCAAAGCACCAGCTCTGATCAATGAGCAGACTCATTGATCAGGTGGAGCAGGTGGAGAACCCCCCAACAGATTCTAACATAAAGTCTCTGAAGTGAGAAAGATCATTCAGTACCTGCCATCCAAACCTTGTCTGACACACGTAGTGTGGTCCACCAGGAAGATCTGGATGAAAACCAGCCCTGCACACGAGTCTTTTCCCAAAACATCTTCTCTGGGCAGAAGGTTAATATCAACCGATGGTTCAGCAGAAGCCTGCTCCGAGACACAGCGAACCAGAGAGATCTTTCGAATCTTAAGCTCCCTTGTTATAATGTGGACAATCTATGAGAAAAATGGCCACAATGACCACAACACAGTTGTTCGTCACCATCTGAAAAAGAATGGTCAAATCTCAGACCTGACCCTGAATAAGTCAGCAACCAACCCGCCGTACTTTGAAGAGGTGGAGGATCAATGTCTGGTCCATGAACCAGACCAACCACACGGCGACACTGGCAACGCTTGCATGCGCTCGACTGAAGCTGGAGGAGAGCAGGAACTTTATCACCGAAAAGAAAGAGAGAAAGCAAAGCCAAACAAAGTCAAGCTGGCATAAAAGAAAAAGACCAGGATTTGGGTGATCTGATGAACGTTGTCGAGAAAGAAGAGGCCTGAAGCATCCGGAGGAGATTAGCAAATCGGCAGAACGAAATACCCAAGGTGCGCCACCTTGAGATCGCCAAGACCCCCCTGAGCAGGGAGCAGGTGGGCCATGAGGTACACAGAGTCCTTTTGAATCAGCCCCGCTTATTCTACAATGTACAGCATCGCGTTGAAACCATCAGGATGTTATTCTGTGCCACATGTTCATGCTTTTATATTCTTCTCGCCTGCTCACGTGCCACTCTGGCCGGTGATGGTGGCCTAGTGATTTCAAAGATGACCAGACCATCTGGTCCGGCAGGTAAGGACGAGACGGAGAATTGAGGAACCACTGAACCACTGAACCATGAACCACTACTGGTTTAGGCGGAGGGAGGAGAAGGAGGCTCCGAGGGTGAAGGAGCGACAGCACTACGGATCACGTGTGGGTCAACAGGACCTCAGCTTGCCTTCTCGCAAGGAGAAGGCATCATGACGATGATGCCAGGTCCTGGATGGCACGTTCAGACTGGCTGTTGAGCTGGGGATTGGCGGACGCGCCCAGAAACTTGCAGAATGCCCTTCACGGCTCCCCTCAATCCCCCATTTGACGGCCACAATCAGCCGGGAGAAAGCATCAGGCTAACCATTCATGGAGACTTTCCAATTTAAAAGTTGGAAGGGGGTCAAAGAGGCCGTTAGTGTTCCTGGTGGTCTCTGTGACTAGCATGCAGCACTCCTTCACAAAGTTGGCCATGTTGCGCCACTGATAGACGTGAAAAAGAAGGAAGAGGCCAAACACGGGAAATAGGCAAATGCTTCAAAAGTTAAAAAAAAAAAAAAATTATATGAAGGTGACCTAGGAGCCATAACGAAGACATTTATTCAAGCGCAGTACTTTGGAACAAAACGTTAGATAAACTGTGAATTGTTTAATTGAGTCATTTATCATCATGGAAAACGCAGTCTAATTTGATTACAGCCGCAACACCGCAATGCATACAGCTCTGTGTTGGAGCTGGGTTCTAACCATGCCACCAGGATGCTCTACTGCGGCATTACACCCAACTAGCTGGCATAACTCCACGGGTTAGCCCTGTGGGGCGAGAGCGGTCCCAAGCACACAAGAACACACTTGCCTCCCATTAATCACATTATATTAAAATGAAGGCATTATCCAGTTAATCCCAGTTAACGGAGGCACTTAAGATGTAGGGTAGCACCCCCAGGTTTCAGCGCAACACTACGAGAGTTCTAGGAAGGAGCGGGAGGTGTCATCCCCGTGGCTAGGACTCCCGGCAACTTTATGGTACTCTTTGAACCCCTCAACCCTCTCTCTTCTCCACGTCCCCACCTCTCTCTGTCCAGACACCACCGCTCCCTTCCCCAACCCTGTGGCCCGGCGCTGGCCCTGGCGCTGGCCCTGGCCCTGGCCCTGGCCCTGGCCCTGGCCCTGGCCCCTGCCGGCTCAGCGTGCCTCATCCCCGGGCTCCGTGGACCTAAGAAGGTCTGCTGCTCTCCGGCCCCCAGACCAGCCCCTCTGCTGCTCCCATCTCCACCCCGGCCTGTGGGGACGGCTGGGGGGGAGATACCGAGGATCAGTTATGATCAGTGACCTTTAGAGGAGGCCTTGAATCTGAAAGGTATGGCGGGATAGTCAGAGCTTAAGATAGATCTACTGGGGTTACCTACAGGGAGGGAGAGAGAGAGAGAGAGAGAGACAAAGACAGAGAGAGAGAGAGAGAGAGAGAGAGAGAGAGAGAGAGAGAGAGAATATATATATTTCACCTCCAGGAATCCCTCTGAGAGGAGGATGAGGAGCCAAAGGAAAAGAGCAAGGAGGGGGGGAGAATACAGTTTTCCTTGCTACGAGGACATGCTGGCAGCAGGAATAGAGTGGAAGACAGCGAGAGTAGAGAATAGAATAATAGCATAGTGGGGAGGAGAGAGGATGACTCGGGGGGGGGGGGGAGGGCGGGTAGTAGGTAAAAGGAGAGAAGACTAGGAGAGGGGAAAAGGAGGTGGAAGAAAGGAAAGCAGAGCAGTGGGTAGGGAGGAAACGAGAAAAAGAGAGGCGGGAGGAGGAGGAGAGGAGGAGGAGGAGGAGGGGAAGAAAGGAGTACAGGAGACGAGCGGAGAGAACATGAGAGAGGAGCGCAGGTGAGCCGCGGATGGAGGAGGAGTGGAGTGGAGAACAAAGGAGGGGAGCGCCGAGGAGAACAGAACGGGGGGGACGGCTGCAGAGAGAAGGGGCCCGCTGGGCCCAGCGGGACGGAGGCCCTTTGTCTCCCAGCTGGACGAGATGACCACTGAGCAGGGAAGACAGATGCATAGATATGCAGGATTAGAGCGGGCAACGTGGAGAGAGGGCGAGAGAGAGGGAGAGAGAGAGAGAGAGAGAGAGAGAGAGGGAGGGAGATGGAGAGAGAGAGAGGGAGAGAGAAAGAGAGAAAGAAAGAGAGAGGGAGAGAGAGAGAGAAAGGGAGAGAGAGAGAGAGAGAGGGGGGGAGAGAGAGGGATAGGGAGAGAGATAGGGAGAGGGAGAGAGAGAGAGAGAGAGAGAGAGAGAAAGGGCGAGAGAAGGCGAGAGAGAGAGAGAGAGAGAGAGAGAGAGAGAGAGAGAGAGAGAGAGCACCTCTTAGGTATATATGCTTTGAAAAAGAAGTAAAGTGTGCTACAGAAGGCATAACGGGGCAGACTAAGTCGGCCTCCCTAGCTTAAAGCTGTGTATGTATTCAGGGCCCACCCGCCGTGTGAGATTGTGATTCAGCCATTCGGACAGTTGAAGGTTAGAGCTGTGTTTAAGAGGTGTGTGTGTGTGTGTGTTGGGGGTGTGTATGTGTGTGTGTGTGTGTGTGTGTGTGTGTGTGTGTGTGTGTGTGTGTGTGTGTGTGTTGGGGGTGTGGGACTGGTGTGTGTGTGTGTGTGTGTATATGTGTGTGTGTGTGTGTGTGTGTGTGTGTGTGTTTGCGCATGTGTGCCACACTGTCCCAGGAGGGGTCCCCTTGCAGGTGGCTTTTAATTTTGGTCCAATTTGCATATATCCAATCAGGTAGTGTAATTGGGAGAATGTTACACAGTGATGGGACACACACACACACACACACACGCACACACACACACACACACACACACACACACACACACACACACACACACACACACACACACACACACACACACACACACACAGAGACACATACACACACACACACACACACACATACACAGACACACACAAGCACGCACTTACAAACGCACACACGCACACACACTACGCTGGTCTTCCCCAGGACGCTGCACATTTTCGCCGCAGACGAGATGATGACAAAGATAATTGTGACACTGAGTGATGGCTGTAATCAGTAAAAGTATCTCCCTAATCAATCGTCCTTCCTCTCCCTCTTCCTCCTCCTCACTCACCCCAGGCTAAACCCCCCCAAAATACCCCCGCAACGTCTTGTCTTTGGGATGGAAGGCGTCCGTCCTGGTTGAGGGACATGCAGAGCCTGCAGTGATTGACCTTGACAGGCCTTGTTGGACAAAAGGATGAGCGAAACAGGAGCTAATAGAGCGGAAGGCAACACCAGGATCCAGAAGGACCCGGTGATTGCCGGCTGTCAACTGATATTTTTTACACAGTGTGTCATTGATGTGGCCGTCAGATAAATAATTGGAAATTAAATGCATTGCGTGGAAAGGAAAAATGTTGACAATATTTGTTAACGTATTTGTCTCTCCCGATATTTGTTTAATATTGTATGAATGTTTTCTTGATGTGATTTAAAAATAAAGTGGGTTTCTTATCGCTGGGACTCTGATCGAGAGACATATTTAAACTGTAAATTACAAAATGTTTCCACGAGACATGGAACACAGCCCATTGTATTAACACGCTGGAGCATATTAGCATTAAATCAGCAACAGTGCCCTTATGAGGTGCACCCCAACCAATTGACCAATTGGAAGTGTTGTATTATGTAGGGATGGGTGTTGGGGATCATTCAAAGACTGCAGAATGCCCACAGCCCCGCTTACAGCTGGAGGCCTAATGGAAAATATGTGGTCAGGAATGGCAGCTAATTTCACAGCAGGAGAGCAGGAGAGAGAGAGAGTGACAGAGTTAGTGGATTGTGATACTGTGGAGAAGTCTAATCAAAACGGGAGAAGGGACGACCGGCGTAGAGAAACAGTGGGCAAACCCATAATTACCCACCGGAGATAATCTCCTAATAGGGGCCCATTAAGACGGAGGATCCAGTGTCGAGGACACAATAAAGGCGAAAAAACACTAACAGTATACACACACACACACAAATCTATCTACTGTGCCGTTGCCGTTGATGAAATTATAATATTTTTATTGTATTCCATTGATGATATTTTTTAAATAGGACTCTATTGATACGGAAGGTTGTGAGGAAAAATAATAATAAGGGGGAAAACCGCCAATACACACATTAACATGTGTGTGTGTGCATGTATTTTCTTCTTATCAAGGCTTCCGTAATATTGCAGGGTAATAAAATGGGTTTTCTACGTTGAACTGACACTGAATTTATCTACGCATATATACCATGGAAGTTGGGACGTGTGTATTTAGTTGCCAGTTGTTGCAGTCTTGTTTGAATAGAGATAACAACACTGACATCTTTTTCTGTTGAGCACTTAGACTAAACTACTAAAGGAGTTGTTAAAATATATATTTTTGTGGCACACTCCCTGCTGCAAAATGTCATCTGCTCCCCTTTCCATTTCAATCAAGCGCAATCATCTTGTGTGTGCCTGTGTGTGTGTGTGTGTGTGTGTGTGTGTGTGTGTGTGTGTGTGTGTGTGTGTGTGTGTGTGTGTGCGTGTGTGTACACGTGTGTGAGTTGAACATGGAATACGTTTGTGTGCCAGTCTTTTCAACTTATTTTAGTTCCCTTCTTTGCAATCATGAACAGCTGCTGCTGTTCCCTCCGTTCCCGAGGAGGAGGTGGTGAAACACACACCCACACACACACGCACACACACACACACACACACACACACACACACACACAGCTGGTCAGCATAACGGGTACACTTGGTCAGTGCCATCCTTTGCGGTCCTCTGTGAAATTACACTTGAGGACATAATCTTGACCCCGCACCTTTTGCATCTCAGACGGCCCCTGATGCAGATGCAGAAGCACACGGACTGCAGAGCCAGCCCTGAATGAATTACGACGGCCCGCTGCTTATCTGGCGGTTCTGTGCACCACAATGCGTCCGAGGGGCCCGCTGATGTATTGCGTCGCTTGATTTATTCTGTGTAGCTTGAATTTGACAAAGGTGAAAACCTGTCCGGACAACATATGGGTATTGTTGAACATGATGTAACGTGACCACGGAAACATGTTCGTTCCGTTTTATTTGTTTGAAATGCAGTTAAAAAAAAATATATATACTGTATATGAATAAATATATACACATTGTACTATTATAATTCAGCGTCAATGCCCTATAATGTAAATTATATTTTCCTGGGCATTTCATCCACCTCATCCTCATCAACAACATACACCAGCATCACCATCACCACCATACCACTACCAGCATCACCATCACCACCATACCACTACCAGCATCACCATCACCACCATACCACCACCAACACCATACCAGCACCACCATACCACCACCAGCATCACCATCACCACCATACCACCACCAGCATCACCATCACCATCATACCACCAGCATCACCATCACCACCATACCAGCACCAGCACCACCACCACCACCAGCATCACCATCACCACCATACCAGCACCAGCACCAGCACCACCATTATCCTCTTCCTCATCCTCATCATCCTCGGCATCATTGTCTCCCTTCATCTCATCACAGTGTGCTAGATATCAGGAGTCCTCTAAGCTCGCCAGATCTCCCCTGTTCTTCCTCTGTTTGTCAGCAGAGCGTAATCTCTTGTGGAAATATTTATCTGCGTGGAATCTTGCCTAATCATCGCAGCGCTGCACAGCTCAGGATCTGAGCGGCTCCCTTCTCGGGATTAGGCCCTCCTTCTGTGATCAGGTTCTTATCGCAGCCTCCAGCTACACACCGATAGCTTCGCCATGCACACCCCGAGCCCGGCTGAATTTAAGTACACAATTCTTTTTTTTTTTCTTCTTCATCATCTTCTGTTTGTCATTGTCGTCCATCTGTGGCTCTCGGCACACTGCAGCTGAGCACATCGATCGCTGCGGATCGGGGGAGTTGTGTGCTTATGTCTTTTTTTCATTGTATATTTGTGATGTATTCATCATTTTTGGATTGATCCTCAGGGGAGAATATGCGGGACATGTGTCTGGAAGTGTGCAGTTCTTTCACTGATAAACCCCGCCTCCCCAGCACCCAGCAGCATGTCCCTCTGCCCTCACCCTTGTTTATGCATTTATATATATCCGGTGTTCAAAGAGAGAGTGGTGGAGAGAGAGATAGACAGAACAAGAGAGAGAGAGAGAGAGAGAGAGAGAGAGAGAGAGAGAGAGAGAGAGAGAGAGAGAGAGGAAGGGTGAGAGAAAAGATGGCCGCCACAGGTAGGGAGGGTGACAGGGAGTCTAGCTGGGAGGTTAATGACGGACTGGATGCCATTCTTGAGGCAGAGAAAGAGCTAGCACATGTGTGCATCACAAACACACAAACATACTTAAGGGATGTCAGAGAGTTGAGTGATGTGTGTGACATTGACTGTTTGTGACAGGCCTGAGCGGCCAGGGAAAAGGAGGTCATCCTGATCAATTACTAACTGACACATGCATATCTTATGAGAGTCACCAAGTCTGGAAAGCTGCTTCTACTCTATTGATAAATGCTGTGTGTGTATGTGTGTGTGTCTGTGTGAGTCTGTGTGAGTGTGTGTGTGTGTGTGAGAGTCAAAGAGCATGTATGTGTGTTTCAGTTTTAGTTTGTGTGTTTGTGTGTGTGTGTGTGTGTGTGTGTTTGTGCTTGAGCATGTGTGTATTGTGTCTGTGTGTGTGTGATAAACACAAACACCTGGATCAGTGTACCTATAGTTATCCTCAAGACTCTCATCACTGTGCCTCCAGCTTGCAGTGAGACCCTCCCAATCATTATGCCCTCTTCGCACGTGTCTGTCAAGTTTGGATCTGTGAGTGTGTCTGTGTGTGTTTGAGTGTGTGTGTGTGCGTGTGCATTTGCGTATGAGTGCTGGCTTGTGTGTTCGTGTGTGTCTGTGTCGTGGAAAGTCCTTTATGAGATATTGCATCTGGGACAGATGAGACTTCTTGATGCAAAAAAGCACACAATAGTTCCAGAAGATTAACCTATTTAATGTATGCAACCACTAGTCTCCTCTCATAAGAGTCTATTAACACAATGCCCCCCCTCCCCCCCCCCCCCAACCTTCCCAGAAGTATTATCCTTACAGCAAAGGAGTCACAGTTTCAGTTTTCCTAACGGGAAGGAGGCACGGTTTGACCCCCTCTTCGTAATGCGAGTGTTCTTACATCAAAGGTGAGAGTGACCTAAAGGCCAGAGTCTCTGTTGCGTTCTTGGGGGCTTATTTTAGATAATGACCGGCGACGTTCTATACATTATCCCGCTTATTACACAGCTACTTGCCAAAACGAAAAAATAACTTGTGTCTAACGGTGTGTCTTTTTACAATTAATTTGTTACCACCAGCATTCGTAGTGTTGATCAGCAGAGAAATAGTCTGCCAAAGACATTGACGTCGCTTAGCAACCAAATAAGCTGGGGTTGATGAGTTACCGGACTACTTGTGGAGTGATACGAGAGACGTGAATCAGAGCCACTTTCCTTGACAGCGGTCATTATATGCTTAGCAACGGTCAATTATCGAAAATTATAAAACTGGTGGCATAAATCAAGCGATCTGATTGGTTCCCAACTGTTGTATATTGAGCGTATACACACAGCTATGACGCCCGTTCAGTTTACAGAGTTCAGTATCACTCTGCGCCTAACTTGAACTGTTGTTTATTTATATATAAAAGCAATAGCATAGTTCACTGAAGCCTAAAAACATGTTGATTGCTGGAGAGGGTGGAAATGTTGTAAAGCAATAGGCACACGGTGAGTGAACTCGATAGAAGGCTAAATTGCCGGCGAACCAAGCTACCGTCTCTAGCCTAGCCTTCTCTCTGAAGGACACTACAGTGTGTTGCATAGCAACCGCTGTACACTTTGCAGGCAGTCAGGAGGGACTACTTTTTTGTATTCGTTAAAAAAAATGCTTTTCCGACTTTCTCGCTTTTTCAAAATTGAGGGTGTCTATGACTTTCATTTCGCCATACTTACGTAACCGTTTTATAAAAGCAAAAAATCACTTCAGTTAGTGGTATACGGTCATTATACCACAGTTAAGGGGACAACGCCCCTTAACTGTGGTATAATGACCGTATACCACAGCCTGTCGTGATCTATTGCTTAAATAATTCACCGCAGGAAGTCGGGAAGGCCCATGCAAGTGAACGGCGCATTCCATCCACATCATTGAGAAGAGCCGTATAATAAGTAAGGGATAATCAGTTTGATATGCCCGGCTTGTGGACGGCTTACCTTCCACGAGCCGGGCGTATCAAACTATTTATTGCCCTGCCTTGAGGTGATTATCCTGTTTATTCTACTTCTTGCTTGCCAACATAATAAAATAATTCAAATACTTTAATAATTATGCTTTTTCTTATTCGTATTGCATGCTTATTAAATGTATACTCTGTTTGAGTTAATCTCCCTCAAAAAGTAGTCCCCTTTAGAACTACGGTGAATAACGTTAGCTCAGTTGTAGCTAATTAGTTTCTATAGCAACCACACAAGGCTGCATCTGATCACTAGTTTAATAACGTAGTTGCTACATTGTATCTCGCTTGCGAAACTATGTATCGACTGAACCTCCGATAGATTTCCGACACATAGACAAGGTTTATTTTTACAATGGACCTCATGTTTGAAATTTCTGTGATAGAAAAAAAAAATCCAAGCAGTGTATTGATCTAGTATTTGATGACGTCAGCGGGCAACCTGCCGGGTTAGTGCCCTCCTCCCAGCCAATCAGAATCAAGCATTCTTAAACGAAGAAGAATAATCCATAATAATTCAACTCGAGTTTTGTCTTTTTAAGTGGTGGGTACAAAATGAATCTTGACGAAAACTGGTGGGTACTCGTCTCCACCGTAATCAACGCCTATGGGGTGGCTACTTAACACAAGCTGAAAAAGCAAAGTCAAATAATTTGAAAGAAAACCACATATGGATCTTACCATTACAGCACACAGGTTGAGTGTGTGTGATACAGAGAGTTGCAGAGAGAGAGAGAGAGAGAGAGAGAAAATAAACATGTTCAAATTTTTCCCATCGTTGCACTGTTGCCAACGCTTGTTTCACATTTTCTTATGTTTATTCCTCAAGCGATGCACGCATTGTTGTTTCTGTCTTCAACTGTCCGCTAAAACCATTTACTACATGTTCTGCATGCCTTCAAGCATGTTGCCAAATCTTCAAGTCCTCTCCTTATCTGTGTCTCCTCTCCCCCTATTCTGCTCTCTGTCTCTAGCTCTCTCTCTATATATATACCTTTCCCACTAGCTCTCTCATTTCAGGTTACTGCGTGTGTGTGTGTGTGTGTTTGTGCTTGTCTGCAGAGTAAATGGAGCCCAGCTGTCTCAGCTGTCAATCACCTACCTGGAGATCAGATCAGGATGTTCAGAGGACACACAGTGAATATCTGGCTTTCTGAAGATAACAGCATGTGTGTGTGTGTGTGTGTGTGTGTGTGTGTGGTTTGTGGGTTATTATTGGTGAGTATGGACATGTGAGTGGTGAAGGGTCTGCTTGTACATTGCTAAGAACTGTAAAATCCTGTTCCCCTTCAGTCAGGACTGCGCAGTCAGGTAAAAAATCAATAGGTAGCCTACAGTATATTACCTTTTTTAACAGTGCACTGTGTAACATTTACTATCAGCTGTTAATTTAATTGCATTTTCGCAAGTGTTTCGCAGACCATGGTGAAATTATGACTGTTAAGAACAATGAATAATGATGATGGTTGGTTTTTGACAATGGTTTTCCTAGCTTATCCTGAATTGTTTCACTTAGGAATATAAGTGACAATGTTAGCTAATATTTTCTGATTTTACAGAAAAGTTAGCCTGCTTGCTCAAACCACAATTTGGAAAAAATATTTTATTTTATAACATTGTGTACCCTTACCTTAAAGGGAACAGCACTGTACAACGTAGCAAATCTAGATACATCTAGATTAGCACAATATTACTTTGAATGAATGATATGAATTAACTCTGCTAGTATGAATAAGCTCTAGCAGTCTGTTTGGTGTGTCAGGGGCCAACTTGTTGTTTCTCCATTATGTGTAAATACTTTGTAATCATACTTTAATTATGTTTAAAACACTTCCCAGTCCCAGTGCTGTCCCAGTGAGTGATAAGGCTTTGGAAAAACAACAACGTTTTATTGACTAGAAGTCAACAAAACACATTAGCTCTGCAGTGCAGAAAATGCAAGCAATCAAAATTTACGACTTATTATTATTAAAGTCAAAACTATGAATGAATCTAGGTTGAAACTCCCAGAGGTAGTCAATCAGCATGAAGTGATAATCAGTTATCAATCAACATGACATCACAGACATCACCTACAACTCACATCCTGACTTCTGGCTTTGTGTGTGTATATTAGGGATGTTAACCGATAACTGTTTGACCGATAGTTGACCGTATCAATGTTAACCGATCAATCTTCAAATCAAAAATTTTTTGGGTCAGTGTGGACTGTGGGGTGTGTGGGTTGGTTTCACTTCACACAAAAAGATGATCAGATGAGGTGACTTATTGGAGGTCGGACGACACAGCGTCTCTAGCCCACTGTTTAATTTCTCCTCAAGTCTTAATTATTTCTGCATGTGAGTGGCGGAGACTATGACCTCTAAATTATTAAGAGAAGTTAACCCTTGACAGAAGTTGACACCTGTCTTTGTGCAAAATAAAAAATGATTATACAAAAAAAGAGTTGTTCTGTCCGTTATTAGAAGACACACAGCGAGTTAGAGCTGCCTTGGCTGGTGCGTCTTTTACACATTCTGAAGGTGCCTGTTTTATCATGTTGCAGTCTATTAGGCAATATCCCACATAAGATGGGCTTGGATTTGGAAATGAATACATTTCAGGATCTTCAATGGTAACAGATAAGGTAATGATGATGATCATCTTGCTTTCTTATTATTAGCACTACCGTCTCCTCCAAACTAAACCAGCGGCGTCTCTTCGGAGCTGTCATTTTCTTAAATCAGCCATGGCGATGTTTCAAATGAGCTCCTAACGCTGCCCTCTTTCGATTGGCCCCTGGTGAATCCCGCGCTGGGTCTCAACCAGGTCCGTGCCATCTCAGACCATTGTGGGCGTTGGAGCCCGCTCTCGACACATGATCAACGTGCAGTAAGCAGGCCTCATGTTTCAATTCAAACACAGGTCGTGCCACTGCCTCTCACTCGGACGGACCGGGTGCTATCCCCGTGTCCGCTCTGATCAAACCTGTATTTTCAACGCTATCACCTTGTACCCAAACCATTTCCAAACTATGGAGCCATTTGGACTCCATGTTTCGCACTGTAGGGGATTCAAAAAAGTGACGTGAGTGGAAGGGCGGGGCCGGGGCAGAGTGTGTGTGTGTGTGTGTGTGTGAGCCGGAGGCAGAGCGGGAGAGAGATAAGCAGAGTTACGAAATAGCAGGCGGCTGGCGCGGCTCGAAATGGCTCTTCTGATCGGTTAACCGGTTTCAACCGGTTAATGAGGCTCGGTGGTCGGTCAAGAATATTTTAAATTTTCGCCATCCCTTGTGTATATGTGTGCGTGTGCGTGCACCCATGTTTGTGCATGCTTGTTCGGGAACGTACAGATTTACTCTGTGTGCATCTGTGTACACACATGTAATGACGTCAAAGCTCTATAGCCCAATTCCTCTCAATTCTTACACACACACACATACACACACACACACACACACACACACACTGTTCCACACACACACACACACACACTGAAACACTGGCTTTAGCCTGCTTATCATTTTCAAATGGTGCCAAATTGAAACAGACATTAATGCAAAGCAAAATCCTTTGTAGGCAATCCATGACATAAACACAGCTGAGGATGACAAAAACATGGCGGGGGATGAGGGATGCGCGAATGGCAGGAGGACGAGGACATTCCTCACTAAGTCTGCACATGTGCATAATTTGGTCTGGGAGACGCCCTGTTGCTCTCAGATCCGGTGATTTGCATGATTTAGAGGAGGAGAAGGGGCCGGATTTCTGGGACACTCATGGCTGAATGTGACCACAGAGCCATGCTGGATTAAATACTACGGGCCAAGAGAGAGAGAGAGAGAGAGAGAGAGAGAGAGAGAGAGAGAGAGAGAGAGAGAGATGAGAGAGAGAGATGAGAGAGAGAGAGAGAGAGAGAGAGAGAGAGAGAAGAGAGGTTGGCTGGATTAAATACTATGGGCGAGAGAGAGAGAGAGAGAGAGAGAGAGAGAGAGAGAGAGAGAGAGGGAGGTTAAATTGATTTCAGATTTTGTGAGTGTGAATCATAAACCTGGAAAGGACCTGGGGACATGATCTGACTCGGCTACAACTGGAGGAACAGACT
>NC_140276.1:8065087-8092062 GCF_964030765.1 Micromesistius poutassou
ACACACACACACACACACAGTGGGGGATACACAAAAACAAAATCTCAAAGAGAGGAAAAGGAAAAGGTTGAAACACAAGAAAAACAACTGCTGTCGAGCCATATGCACCCAATCTTCATAAAAACCTGGACGTCCACTGCGGCTCCTCCTGACTTATTGATTTCCTCTCAGAGACACACGCACTTCCTCAGATGTAAAAGTTGCAGCGGGAGCTGTGTCAAAACGTCTGCTGACCACAGTTAAAGTTTTCCCCCCGACGGGGATGTCCATGCGTTGTATATCTTCAGTGTCAGTGAATTCCAAACACAGTCTTCTCCACCGCCGTACACACCCATACACCATCCCCACGCTGGACTTATTTTTTCATTATTTATTCAAAAAAATCAATGTTCATCACAGCAACACCGCCTCTCCTCACCTCACCCTATTTTCCTTTCAAGCTCTGTCCTTCTTCCTGCACCCCCGTCTTCCTCCATCACCATCCCCCACCACCACCACCACCACCATCACCACCACCACAACCACGACCATCACCATCACCACTACCACCGCCACCACCACCACCACCATCGCTACCACGACCACCACAACCACGACCACCACCACCACGAACACAACCACCACCACCATCACCACCACCACAACCACGACCACCACCATCACCACTACCACCGCCACCACCACCACCATCACGACCACGACACCACAACCACCACCACGACCACGACCACCACCACCATCACCACCACCACCACCACCACTACCACCACCGCCACCACCACCACTATCACCACCGCCACCACCACCACTACCACCACCACGACCACCACCATCACCACCACCACCACCATCACCACCACCACCACCACCACCACTCCTCCTTTCATCAGGCCCCGCTAGTCAGCCCCCCCCTCCCCCATCAACGCTCCTCCCCTCTGCCTCTCTGCTTGCCTGCCTCTCTGTCCCGGTGGTCTCCCCAGAGTGCCGTGTGTCTAACCAGCCTGTCCGCGGCTGTCTGTCAGTCACACATCAGCTCCCTGCCTGAGGGGAGGAAGGAGGGCACCCGTGGAGGGAGGTTAGTAGGGCCACGCTGACTCTGGGAGAGACGCTCACATCCATTGCCCCACGTGCATGTGCGTGTGCATGTGTGTGTGTGTGTGTGTGTTTGCAGGTCCGTGTGCATCTTATTGAAGGCGCGAATGTGTGTCTATACATTTCATTCCCTCATCATTTCTTTTTTTAATAAACACTATAAACGAAAACCAAAGCGAAAATAAAACCACATCCGACCTTTAGAACAGCACCCCAATTTTTGGGCTGCCTCTTCCCCCCCCCCCCCGCCCCACCCACCCTAAAATTCACGCAACCCCCCCTTATCTCGCCTCATCCTGTTTCCTGTCTGCCTGCTTCACCATTTCTCGACAGTATGTGCTTCCTCCCAACCACAGTCCCCCCCCCCACCGCCTTCCCCCCCAACACCAGAAATGAAATGACAGGCTCCCCAGTTAGCCCCTGTCACCGTGCTCGCTGCTGCGCCTGGCAGACGGTGACACGCCACGCCGCACGCCACGCGCCGGTGATAGCGATGGCGCTGTTTTGTGGGAGCTTCTTTTTTTTTTTTTTGCCCCCAGAAGCTAACGTTGCTCAAGCTCGCGGCGTGAGATTATGAATGTAAAATGAAATGGAATTAAGTGCCTCCTTAAGGGAGGGGACCGCTCCGTGCTGCGACCTGATTTCGCCGGGCCGCGTGAATACTAAATGACCAGATAGACAGACGTATGGCAGGGACGTTTTTTTCCCGCCAAAGGAATGTGCTGAGGTCGGAGCCCAATTGCGAAAACCAACAAAGTCCCTCACGCGTGGAAAAAAAAAACTGAATTTGCCACATTCAGCATTTTATGCACACAATAAGAATTTGCTCTGCGAGAATCATTCATTGATTTGTTCATTGTACCTCTGTTTGACACTGAAACTATTAATTTATTTATTCTCTCATTTACCCAGCCATTCATTCATTCATTTATTCATTCATCTATATTCACTGATTATTATCCGGTCCGTCATTGTTCTAGTTCCTCATGGATGAGTGGATTGTATTAGGGTGTTGGGTGGCTGCTGGACACAGGGAAAGCGGGAGAGCCAGGTACATATATTTATATATATATATATGTACATATATCATTATCCGGCCCCCCTGCCTGCACAATCTTCCATGAGAAGGACCGCCCACAGCGACACTCAAATTATTCATGGACGCCTCAGACCAGCGCAGCACCAGGAGACCTAGTCATCCATCCTGCTCCATCAGCAGCGTAATGTGACAGGGTGAAATCCAGGCCTCTCCGAAGAACCTTCCCCAAAACCCTTCTTTTTTCTCTGACATTCAAGGAAACTCATAAATATATATATATATATAAATATATATAAATATAAATATATAAATATAAATATATATATATTATATTGTATATTATATATTTTTTCATATTCTTCTTCAGCTATTCACTCTCTACAGTGCTATATTTTTGATCTCAGAACTTATTGTATTTTAACAGTCGTTAACTTTTTCATGACTTCTTCATCCCATCTCTTTACATTGTCTCCCGACTGCATTCGTACCATTAATACATCTCTCTCTCTCTCTCTCTCTCTCTCTCTCACTTTTCTCTCTCTCTCTATCTCCATCTCTCTCGCTATCTTTCTCCCTCCAATTCATACAAGCTTGTTATAATTGCTGTAAATATATGATATTAGAGTTATTATATAATATGAATATTTAATACACAACGCATTCTGTAGAAAGCTATTGAGCACCTTGAACATAAAATATATCTCCAACTGTACTTCAGCACTGCTGTGGGAGATTAGTAATAAGGGACTTTAAAAGCAGTAGATCAATGAAACGTAACAATTAATGTGTCAGGTCTTCTGACCCATTCATTGAAGATGGAGCTTCTGCAGACCTAGTTATTGTGTTTTAATGATTCTGTATTTTATTTTACCTGGTACCTTGAAGAAAAGGGATGTTAACGGGGTGTGGGGTGGCTGGTCTGGCTGTGGGCCAGAGGGTATAGTCTGCATCTGTCTGCTTGTGTTCTCGGTGTGCTGCTCTATAGTGACGATATGTTTGAGCGGGGAGGATAGGCTAAGGACACACTCGCTCCCATTTGATTATACAAATATATTTATATATATCGCCCTACTTTAAAGCCAGACCGCCTCCAGTCTGCACTTATCACCAAGGTTTGCTACGACATAGATTGCGTCTCCATGGGAAAAGAACAAATATAATCGGGCAATTATTATTATTCTTTATTGTGACAAATCAGAAGTTTTGATCCACTGCATAAAAAAAGACAATGCTTTGTCTGTTCTTTTTTCATTGGCTTTGGTTTATTGTTCCAAAGGGAATGTTTGGAACGTTGTATAACATATACATAGTGTCTGACCCAGATCAGAAAGCATTCATTAACAACTGGTCGTCATGCACTGTGGTTTGATTGTGATGTATAATTACAGTAGGCCTACTCAGCAAATACAAAGCATCTATCCTGTTTGTTTCACAGATCGGATAACATTTTCTCTTACTAATACACATATGCCCCACAAAGACTTGGACTTCTATTGAAATATCAGAGGTGGCACAAGACATGCAGACAGACCAATAAGGCATCAGTTTCCGACTCCAATCTAGAAGAAAGTATTTTCTATTCCCTGTCTCTATAGCAACAGTTGCAGAAACTTCAAATGAGACTGAGGACTTTCTCTTTGATTTTGCAGCAGCTCTGTTGGATACTTGATGTATTATAGTTCTGCCAGTTGTAAAAACATGCCTTGGAATTAAAATTATGTATATATATATATATATATATATCATTTGTTCAATTATATATACACTATGCATACTACTCTTTGTTAATTCATTCAATTATTTTCCTTACATTTACAATCAAGTAAAAGTATAATAAACAATATATGAATGTCAGATGATACTAAACAAGAGAAAATTGCGTTTGTTGTCTTCTCTACTCAGTTAATTGCAAAACATTTAAAAAATAAACTAATTGTTGTTCATTTACACAGTAATTCATTTCTAGCTTTTCTGTTTTGTGTATATGTGGAGCAAGAAACACAAGAGCTGGACGGACTGACCTTAGCCAATTTTCAGTTAATTATCTTTGTCGTTTGAAAGCTACTTGATTGAAGGAGTACAATGGTTAAAAAACATGTTGTTGACTAAAAGCCATTTAAGATATGAATGCTTTTATGACCAAAATCGACTTGGTTTTTAAGTCTGGTCAAATGAGTGATCTCAAGATGTTTATCAAAACACAGCATTTAGAGCAGAAGATATTACTGCTTAATGTGATGAAGGAACACAAAATTCAATAGTTTTACTTTAAGAAAAGAGAGAAAAAGGTTTTTAGCCCTTCTAATACATTATTATATTTAATTATTGGACTTTTCTTTATAGAGATGATTTTATTTTATACTGCAGGCATTCAAGCCTGAATGTCATACCTTAAAATGTTGATGGGAATCAATAAGAAAAGAAAAATCAATACATTTTTTATATATAATGTTTTTGTTGCTGTCGAAGGTTGTGTTGTGAACTAGGGTCATATTTATAACTAGTGTTAATTTGTAAAATAAAACATTTGTTTTTTGTGTGTGTATGTGGTTTGTGTGTGTGTGTGTGTGTGTGTGTGTGATTGAGTGTATGTATTTATGTGATGTGCGCGTGTGTGTGTTTGCTTGATCCTGTGAGTGTGCATGCATGTGTGTGCCCTGTGTGTGTGTGTGTGTGTGTGTGTGTGTGTGTGTGTGTGTGTGTGTGTGTGTGTGCGTGCGTGCGCTTGTACATGTGTGTCTGCATTAATGTGTGTGTCCGTGTGTCTGCCTTATTTCTGAGTGTGAGCCTTTTGTGTGTGCGTGTGCGTGCGTGCGTGCGTGTGTGTCTGGCCTGTGTGCGTGTGGCCTGTCTCTAAATGTAGGCGACACACTTTCTCCATGCCCTGGGGCAGTACCACGCACGCCACAGCTGTGCCTGCTGAGAGGGCACCCGTGTGGCGCCTAGGGGGGCCTGGCCACGCCCTGTCGCCCCCCCCCCCAGGGCTCCCACAAATCTGGCAAGGTCAGGACACAGATGGAGGGTCAACGGAACCTCACACATGGTTGTCTGACATGTCAAGTGGACTCTAATGACGAGTTAGGCTGAAGCTGCTGTACACTTCACACTCATAAGCGGATGTTTGCTGGGAGCTTTGCCCATGATAAAGGAGTTTGTTAATTTGAGCTTTATTTTACCAGAGAAAAACACATTTTTCAAGAGTGCCCTGGCCAAGGCTGGCAACATAAAGTGTCAGAAAGTCAACAATATGTTTTTGAGATGGAGTGAAAAAGCGGTTCAACATTGATTTTTGGCAACACTAATTAGCCCACACAACGGGAACTATTGTCATTCTTTAATATGTCATTACTTTTTGTTTTCACCGCTTTTAATTGTCTGCCTTTCTTATCTGATACATGTCAACACACAGCGATATGAAATGTGTTTTAGAATGAGTGCTCTGTGTGTGTGTGTGTGTGTGTGTGTGTGTGTGTGTGTGTGTGTGTGTGTGTGTGCGCGTGCGTGCGCCTGTGTGTGTTCATGTGCAAGTTTGAGATGTAATGGATTCTATATCTGTGATATTAAATTAAGAATCATATTTTAAAGCTTGTTTTCGTTTTGCTCTTGGGCCTTAAAAAAACGAATTGATCACAGGAAATTAACGCCAAATCATAGTATATTTTAAAGTAGGACATAATGGTTCACTGATCTTATCAAGTGGATAACATTGACTGAATGAGTAACGAGGCTCATTGTCTGCTACCTGAGCAGGGCAGCTTCACAATAAGGACTGTCAAACGCACGGCTAAACATGACTCAAAGCAAACAGGACTCCTGCGATAATCCAACACTATTGCCCTCTACTTCCTGCCGTCTAAAATAAAAGCCTTTGCAGTTTGTGACTCAGAGAGAAAGAAGAGAGAGAAGCAGAGGGATGAATGAAAGAGGACAACAGAGATAGAGAGAGAGGAAAAGCAGATGAGTTTGAGGGAGAGGGCGAGAGAGAGGGGTAGAGAGAGGACGAGGGAGAGAGGGAAAATAGACGGCGAGAGAGGGAGAGTGAGGCCCCTTTGATGTTCCCCGCTGCAACCGTATCATGGAGGGAACTCAAAGGGTTTGTTAAAAATGCATGACATGCACACAACTAAAAAATAAGTAATGAACTTAAAGAAATAAAGATCAAGTGATTTCATACATGGCCCAACATCAAAGAATAAACTGGGCTGGAGGGGCAGTGGGAGAAAAAAAAGAGAGGGAGAGAAAGAGAAAAGAGAGAGAGAGAGAGAGAGAGAGAGAGAGAGAGAGAGAGAGGGAGCGAGAGAGAGAGAAAGAGAAAGAGAGAGGGAGAGAGGGAAAGAGAGAGAGGCGGAGAGAGAGAGTGAGAGAGAGAGGGGGAGAGAAAAATTAGATATCAATGATTTCTGTGCAACGAGTTGACACTGTAATTATCGCGGCCGCAATGCAGAGAGGGCCGGAGCTGTTCGTCGACGTCACCTCCCCCAGAGGATGTGTTGGAGAGGTGACCGACTGTGGCGGCACTTTCACAGCAGCCAGCCAAGAGGAGAGGAGGAAGAGGAGAGGAGAGAGCGTACAGAAAAAAAAAAAACCTGTGTCCCCAGTTAGGTACGGCAACAGCATCCGAACTCCAAAAGTTTCCGTGCCAGTGGGGGTGTTCTGGAGACAATCTGACGTTGCATTACAGCAGTGGAGCACCAGTTCGAGGCGAGGAAGCAGATAATTGTTCCATAATTACATGCAACAGCAGCCATTAGTGTATCCCATAAAAAGAAAAAGAAAACACAATTATGAAAGGAATGAAACGGGGATTCAATCGACGGGACGCCGGCGCCAAGGCCGCCCAGACCTATGTTTTGCCCCCGGTTTGACTCGCATATGCTGGCCCCCCCCGTTCCATCTGGCCCATGGGGCGCGAGCATGAAATGACCAGACACTACAAAACATAATGACTTTGGCAATGCAACTTTGTTGCTGTGGCACGCCTTCCATTCGTCTGTAGAATGAAAAAAAATAATAATCAAAAAATGGCTTTGAGAGGCGGGCGGGTGAGGCGAGGGGAGGCATCTCCGATGTGATGCATTTCAGCTTCTGTTGTAACCGGGCACACCGGATAGCATTGCTATTGGGGGGCGGGTAGCGCCAGACGCAGGATCAAAGCAAGGGTGATAAAGGGCAGGGAAATGGCAGGTATGGTTCGCCTCTGATTACATTGAGGCGCCGGCGTGCCAGCTATTCACACATTTAACCGCAGCCAACAGCAGGGTAATACCCACTCATCAGCCATGGCAAGTGCCGCTCATTCGCTGCGTGGAATTCTCTTTTCCCGGGCCTCTACGGCCCGATAAGTGGTGAGCCATTGCCACATTTGCCTCTCTCTCCTGCTGATATCCCCCCCCACCCCAACCCCCCTCATTTCCTTTTCCCCGCTTGCTTTGACTGAATATGTACGAATGTAATCCGTGCAAGTTGAAATAATTCCCATCTGCAGCCAGTGAATGCCACCGCGAGGGCATTGTGGCCCGAAATGTGGAGAGACATAAAACCTGACGTGGGAGAAAGAGGGAAGGTAGAAAGGAAAAGGAGGCGGTTGATTTAAGACAAAGGAGGAAAAACCCAAAGCTGAGATATGTTAACCCCCGCGGTGTTCCTGAAAGTGTAATCCAGTTAAGCTCGCTGGGGGGTCTGGCTGCATGGACCGGGCCCTGCCAAACCAGAGCCCACCAAGAGAAGGAAACAATGGCGAACTCCCTGTCTTTATTTAACTGATATTAACAATGCCTTGGTATAGCACATTTTGTGTATCCATTTGCTAGTGTCTGTGTGCATATGATTGACTCGTGTGTCTAGACTGAATGTGTGTATGTGTGTGTGTGAGGGGGGGGGGATTACTTGGAATGAAATGTAGTTGGATGTAAACGCCTGACATTTCCTCACAGCTGGGTGTATCTTCAGCTTGCTCCGGGGAAGATCATCCAATTTGTGTTTTTATTTTGTGTGTGTGTGTGTGTGGGGGGGGGGGGGGGGGGTGAGAGTGTGTGTGTGGGAGGGGATTCAGTCAAGGGTGGGGTAAATAGAGGATAGATAGCAAGAGTGAGAGAGAGGACGAGAGGGAGAGAGAGAGAGACAGAGAGTGAGAGAGAGGACGAGAGGGAGAGAGAAAGAGACAGAGAGAGAGGGAGAGAGGGAGAGATACACAACTGGGGTGTCAATACAGTAGGATGTGTTGGAAGGGGTTATCTTCTCTTTATCCATCTCCATCACAAACTCTGGAACCCTCTCTCTATTTTACTCTCTCTCTCTCTCTCTCTCTCTCTCTCCCTCTCTCCCTATCCATCTCCATCTGTATCTTTTCCTCTCTGTGTGTCTGCAGGACGAGGGCTCTCTGTGTGAACGAAGATGAATTGTTGGCCTGCAGGAACAGGGAAGGTGGAGGTGGTGGTGGTGGAGGTGGAGGTGGTGGTGGTGGAGGTGGTGGAGATGGTGGTGGTGGTGGTGGTGATGGTGGAGGAGGAGATGGTGGTGGTGAAGGAGGAGGTGGTGGTGGTGGTGGTGGAGAAGGAGGAGATGGTGGTGGTGGTGGAGGAGGTGGAGGTGGTGGTGGTGGAGAAGGTGGTGTTGGTGGTGGTGGTGGTGGAGGAGATGGTGGTGGTGGTGGTGGAGGAGGAGATGGTGGTGGTGGTAGTGGAGAAGGTGGTGTTGGTGGTGGAGTGGTGGTAGTGGAGGTGGTGGTGGAGATGGTGGTGGTGGTGATGGTGGTGGTGGTGGTGGTGGTGGAGGAGGAGATGGTGGTGGTGGAGGTGGAGGTGGTGGTGGTGGAGGAGGAGGAGATGGTGGTGGTGGTGGAGGAGGTGGAGGTGGTGGTAGTGGAGAAGGTGGTGTTGGTGGTGGAGTGGTGGTGGTGGTGGTAGTGGAGGAGATGGTGGTGGTGGTGGTGGTAGTGGAGAAGGTGGTGTTGGTGGTGGAGTGGTGGTAGTGGAGGTGGAGGTGGTGGTGGTGGAGGTGGTGGTGGTGGAGGTGGTGGTGATGGTGGTAGTGGAGAAGGTGGTGTTGGTGGTGGAGGTGGAGGTGGTGGTGGTGGTGGAGGAGGTGGTGGAGATGGTGATGGTGGTGGTGGTGGAGGAGGAGATGGTGGTGGTGGTGGTGGTGGTGGAGAAGGTGGAGGTGGTGGTGGTGGTGATGGTGGTGGAGGAGGTGGAGGTGGTGGTGGAGGAGCTGGAGGTGGTGATGGTGGTGGTGGTGCGGCTGGAGGTGGGTTGTGTCAGCACAGCACAGAGAGGTCGTGGGACGTAGCGAACAGTAAAGATCGCACCACTTTCGTGAACACAATGCAGACTGAACAAATGACACAATCAGAGAGCCCACGTCCTCTGTGGTCTTGTTACGGCACCGATCGGCCCGCGGGGGGTGCTGTGTGTGTTTCCGTCATGCTCATTTGCATACCTTTCCTCCTGCAAAACGACCGGTGGTGGTACACCTGCATGAGGTGGAATTACCATGAAATTGCGGCTGATTAATCACCACAGGGCTGGCGGGGCTGTTCCCCTGCACTGCCACCTAATGGAAACAACTAACAAGGCGCCTAAGTAGTGGAGCACGGAACGCTTTCACTGCCTTTTGTAAAGCCATTAACTGTACAACGTTTTATTCTACTCATCTTGTGTTCTTAAAGGCGTGTGTTAATACTTGAGTGGCATCTAGCAGAACAGCCTCGGCAGAAAATTGAATATAATGAGCATGACGTATAAGTATTTTTTCATTTGGGTGTAATTCCATGAAAATGAGAATGGTTGTGTTTTCTTAGCCTTAGAATGAGCTCTTTATATCTACATATAAAGTGGGTCCTCTTGGAGTCCGCCATGTCACACTGCTATTTTTCCAGAGTAGCCCAGAACGGACAAACGGCTCAAGGGAGGGAAAGCATTTAAAGAATACATATGTTCTGCAGAGTTGTAGGAAGGAGGAGAGCATGTTACTCCCATGGCTACAACCAATTTGAGATTGTTATTTCGGTTATCGCGTAGGAGCGCTATAATGAGCGATGTTCACGCTTCATCTTGCGTACGTACGCACACGCTCACTTAATCACATGCACATAATTTGGACTCAATTTATCTGGGTTAAAAGCAGTATGCAGCTAACATGTGGTGGGAGTGGGAGTTTAGGTCTAAGATTTAAGGCTATAGCCTGACTACGCCCACGCCGAACCACTTCCACCCAGGGAAATACTCGCAATTTCACAATATTAGACATAGCCTACCCTATATAAAGGGCACACAGGTTCACTACCTAATGAATGTTGTTTCCAATAACATTATTTAGCTTAAACGACTTCTCGGCTCGGCTCTCTAATCAACATGGATACAAGCGTCGTGCAACAATCGAGAGAATCCAGAGAATTCCTGACCAAGCTCCATGGAAACGCCATAGGAAACACACGGTTCTGGAATACTACGCTATCTTCTAGAGTCAAAGTCATTCGCTCAGTTTGACCATAAAGATTTAACCAAAACAATTTTGCCTGTTTCTCTCTGTTGTAATATTTTTTGATAGGGTAGCATGCTTCGATAGACTGCCAATGTATGCTCCATTGTCAGAGTCTATTCGAATCATGCTACCCTGTCAAAAAATGCTACCTTATGTGTTTGGTAGCGTATTGGATCTGTAGTCCAATTGCATATATCAAACGATGCTTCCACTATATCGGCATGCGCATTTTGATAGCATAGGTAGCATAAATTGGCGGACCATACGGAGTCGTGGTGGAATAAAATTTCCTTGTTTTAAGCACTTGCATCGACACAGTGGTAAACTCCCACCAGCAGCCACTAGAGCGGGGGCGGGGCGTTTCCACGATCAAGGCCGCGCATTTGGCGGGGCTGGGCCGTGAAGGTGACAGCGTGTGTCACACGCCAGAACTGTGAGCGTTGGCACGCCTGAAGTTGGTTCCAATCTGCAACCTCACTGATAATTGCAAATACATTTTTGGCCTACACACTGGACCTTTAAACAGATAGCCAGAGATAATTACATATGATGACTATAATTGCTTTGCCAGACACGTGGCAATTAATTACTGCGGTTGTTATTTCTATAAACGGATTGTATTTCTTGTGTAGGCCTACATTCACAGACACGACCAACAGGCGACGGTTCTCTCTCTCTCTCCACCGTCGGTGCCTAAAGAACAGCGGACGGGATTGCATAGCGATGCGGCGTGTGTCAGAGTTGGCGGATGTGCTCGCAGCTCCGAGAATCGTATTTAACGGCGGGGATGATATATGGGAGGGCTTCTACCTGTGCAGAGCGGTGGGGTCTAATGCATCATGAATAACTAAAGACGCTCTGCCATTTTCAACACAAGGGCTCCGGTGGATGCCTTGTAATGGTTTAGCGGTGCTCAACGAGCACCGCTAAACCACGACTTTGCACGACTTCGCCCGCTCTCCCCAGAGGACTGACAAGCATAACCCCGACTGAGACGAGTTCGCTGGTGGATAATAGCACACATACTCACACACCACCGTGGGATCCACTCAAATATTTACACCCTTAAATGTACAGTTCCTTGAGTGTATGTATACCCGCCCAGTCAATCTTCCTCGCTCTCCTTTCCCCCCCCCTCCCTTTTCTTTCTCTTCATTCTAATTCTCTTTTTTGTTATTTCTGTTTTTTATGTCACCATTCCCCTCTCCCACTCACACTTTCCCTCTTCAGTCATCTCTCTCTATACCTCTCGCTCTCTCTTTCTCACTCTCTCTCTATTCCTCCCGAAATAATAATAATGCAGACAAATAACACAATGTACTTTGACAAAATGTTTTGTTGGGAAAAACAGTCTGCCTAGTTACTTGACCAGATAAAATGAGACGGAGAGGTGATAAAGTCTGTCAGCACGAGGGCATCGGATTTATTGAGTAAAGTGGCAAAGGTAATACTGATTCATAAAGCGTGAGAGATCGAATATTCTACGTCCCCTAACAGCACTGAGGTCGTCTCAAGCTTCGCCTCCGTGGAGGTTCTGCTTCGGAAGAGCACCCGTGATCCGGTGTATGTGAAACTTATAGTATCTTTCCTAGCCAGGTGTGTGTGTTAGACTTTGTGTGGGTTATAGAGGGTTCTCTTGTCCCTGAGCCTCCGGGTTGTGTTGTCTTTCTGTGTGATATGTGTGTCCTCGCCATCTAGCTGTGGCAGAGTGTTCTCCGCAGACTGATAGGGGGGCTCGAGGGTCATCTTGACCCTCTTGAATGTGTGGTGTGTTGTGTTCCTTAAGTTTGGACCCAGAGTTGACTATATTCGTAATGTAATGTTTCCGTTAGGTTATTTTTCCCCATCAGTTTCCGCACTAATGGCTGCTGCAGGATTTTTTCGAAGGGTTCATACATTGTCAACATGTTTGCTTATGCCTATGAATGTGTATCTATGTGTGTGATGTGTATCTGCATGTGTGAGTTTGTGCAACGGAGGCGTGTGTGTCTGTGTGTGTGATTTGTGTGTGTGCTTTAGTTTGTGTGTGTGTGTGTGTGTGTGTGTGTGAGAGAGATGGATGTCTATGTGTGAGATTGATATCTGTATGTGTGTGTTTGTTTGTGTGCGTGTGTGTATGTGTGTGTGAGATGGATATGTTTGTGTGTGTGTGTGTGTGTGTGAAATGGATGTATGTGTTGGTGTGTGTGTGTGTGTGAGATGTGTGTGTGTGTGTGTGTGTGTGCGTGCGTGCGTGCGTGCGTGCGTGCGTGTGTGCGTGTGTGCGTGTGTGTGTGAATGTGCGTCTGCGTTGTCATCCGTGCATCCGTCTCTGAAGACGAGTCGTATACCTTTAGAGACGATCAGGGGAGCATGTAGTTTAAATAAAGAGTCAAGTAACCATGGTAATAAAACAGTGGTTTTAGCTTTGTCAATAGTGGCGGGGAGGGAGGGAGCCAGGGAAGGGGGGACGGGGGGGGACGGGGGGCTTACAGAGTCCCAGCCCCCCGCTGGGTTGACTGCAGATTTCAAAGAAACACTGCAGATGACAAGGGGAAAGTGCCGATCCAATTAGGGTGCTGAGAGAGAAAGCAACAGCGAGGCTATGTGCGTGCGCCTGTGTGTGTGTGTGTGTGCGTGCATGCATGCGTGTGCGTGCGTGTGCGTTCCTCCGTGTGTGCATGTGTGTGTGTGTGTGTGTGTTTGTGTGCGTGTGTTCCTCCGTATGTGCGTGTGTGTGTGTGTGTGTGTGTGCGTGCGCACTGTGGGTGGAGTATGTTTGTGCAAGGAAAGAGAAATAGATGATGGAAGAAGTGGGCGAAAGAAAGAGTAAGAGAGAGCATGCAAGAGAGAGAGAAGAGAGAGAGAGAGGGAGAGAGGGAGAGAGAGACAGAGAGACAGAGAGAGAGTGAGGGACAGAGAGAGAGAGTGAGGGGGGGTAGAGGGAGAGAGAGAGAGAGAGAGAGAGAGAGAGGGGGGGGGGGGGGCAGAGGGAGAGAGAGCGGCAGAAAGAAAGCAAACATAATGGCCTTCTGCTGTCAGGATGGACGCTGAGCCGAACAGAGGAAGGAGAGGAGGAGGAGGAGGAGGAGGAGGAGGAGGAGGAGGAGGAGAGGTAAACACCGTTGGAACAAACAAGTCAGTAGGGAGCAGAGAAAGGGGAGGAAGAGAGAGAAAGAGAGAGAGAGTTGGGGGAGTTAGAGAGAGAGAGAGAGAGAGAGAGAGAGAGAGAGAGCGAGAGCGGGTGGGGAGGGGAGGGGGGCAGAGGGAGTGATGGAAGGAGGGGTAAATTGGCCTCTCTCCCCCTAGGCTTTGCAGCTTGACAATGGCACCTCACTGGGAAAGAAAGTATTGCTCCAAACACGACCCACAGGGGACACGAGTGAGTCTGTGTGTGTGTGTGGGAGTTTGGGTGTGTGAAAGAATTTGCACGACTTTGTGTATCAGTGTGTGTCAGTGTGTGTGTGTGTGTGTGTGTGTGTTTGTGGGAGACCGACAGATCGAGAAAGAGTGGATGTAAAAAGATGGAGGGGGGGGGGGGGAAAGAAGAGTAACAGGAAGGGTAGAGAGGCAGAGAGAGAGGGAAGGCCTGGTGGACGTCCGTGGGGACCACAGTCTTCACAGCTCAGATTTGACAATCCCATTTAAAATGGTCAGAGTGCATTGCATGACCGCACACACACACACACACGTGTGCGCACACACACACACACACACACACACACACATACATACACACACACACACACGTGCAAAGAGGAAATAGGCTGGTATCATGATACGGCCATCCAGGGATGGTTTTATTTGTTTATCTGCAGATAATGCATCTTGAGTGTATGGGGGGAGGACAGGAGCCCCCCTGAGGAATGGCATATTCATGAAAGTCAATCGGCATTTTGTCATTCACCCACTGAACACATTCTCAACGGCGCCTGCTTCAGGAGACGGAGCTACAGCATGATAGCCAACCAGCCCGTGGATGTATAAGAAAATAACTTGCAGTCTGCACAACCGCAGACACACACACACACACACACACACACATATATAAAATTGATGCACACCCACACAAACACACACTCCCATCACATCACAGCAGGCACAGTGTGTGTGTGTATGTGTGCGTGTGCATCCGTGTTTGAATGTTTGTGTGTGTGTGTGTGCGTGTGTAACGTATGTGTGTATGTGTGTGTGTGTGTGTGTGTGTGTGTGTGCATGTGCGTATCCTCTGGTCCTCTCAGCGAACACACCTTCCACCCCTTGCCATTTGAGCCAGATGCAGAGCTGAACCTCTTTGTTCCTGCACGGCACGCAGAGGAAGGCGGGTTCAGCAACCTCCACAAACAGCAACCAATAGCAATATGATATATACCTGGGAGATACCTCCTGACAGCCAGATAAGGTTATTTTAGTATGCCTTTCTATGCATTCCCTTGCCTTTTCCTCCCTCACTGCAATCCCTATAGATTTAACTCTGAAAATACTAAACCGTTACCGCTTTCAGGTATATGTGATCCACGTTGTTTGGCAAGCATAAGGGGAAATATTTTATAATAAAAAATGTAAGGACCAGCAGTGCAGTTTAACTGTGTAATTCTTATTCCTCCCTATCTAGAGAGTGTCGCTGACATTTAATGAGCATTATGTATATTTCAAAGTGGTTACTTAGCAAGTAAACGGCAAATGCATCCTGGTTTCCTACGGGTTGTATCACGCTCACAGGGATGAGTAAATTAGCGTCTCGGCTGTGAGAAAATGTCTATACAAATAAGAGAGACTTGGGTCTGCGTGTTGCCTGCGTACCCGAGAGCGAGGAAATTACGGTGGGAGTAGACGTGATGAAACTAATGCACAGCATTTCAAAAACATTAGACTATAGGCAAATGGCAGGCATTCCTTCAGTATGATTATAACCACAAACGCCCACACTCTGCCTCTCTCTCTCCCTCTCTCTCTCTCTCTCTCCCTCCAACACAACAGCTTGGTGTAACCCCCCCTCCCCGCTTCATCAAAAGCCTCTAGTCTTTGATCAGTTCTTCAAAGAAGCCTGTCATCAAAGTGTATCAGGTCGGAGATGGGCCAGGGAGAGAGATAAATAGGGAGCGAGGGCGAGGCGAGGGGAGCGAGTGATAGAAATAGAGAAGGAGAAGAGTCAGAGAGATTGCTGCTGCCTTTGGCTTAAAGGCATCACTGCATGCAACAACGGGTCACTAATTGTTAATTACTGCTGTGGGAGAGCAGAGGGGGTGTAGCGGAGGGGGGGGCGCCGCTGTCAGAGGGCATAACGAAGTGGTTGTTGAGGTTAAGACGCCAACGAGATGGAGATCACACTGCACTCGACTCACCCCAGCGTCACCCCCGCACCCGTGCTACCGGGTCGGGTCAGAGAGAGAGATATAGAGAAGGACTCGGGTGCGTTGGAAGCTGCGTGTCGCAGGCCGTTGAATGTGTACACAGCTTGGAACGGACGTATGCATAGGGAGAATACAGCAGCATGACGTCTATAACCCACACGCCACCGGCTTATGCAGGGCATTCCAGGAGTTACGAAGAAAAGGTTGGGGAAGGGGCTTTTAAAGAGACAAGTTCATTTTATAAGGTAATAAAAGAGGGGGGAAGAGAAATGATCTTCTTAGATAAACGTCTATATTGCTAAGTGACGCCCCTGCCTGGCTTTGCTCCCCTTTTATAAAAGAGACAAATCCTCTTGTAATGTATCCATTGTGGAACACTGCATTACTCCTGTTCCCCCGTGCTGAAATATGAACGTAATGTCACCTAAGGCTGCCAAGCTAACCGGCGTTCGCTGAACACAGGAATGAGCTTCAGAGTGGGGGGGGAGAAGGAGAGAGGGAGTGAGGGCTAAATGAGCTGGTAGAAATTGCATGAGGGAAAGAGATAGAGTGAGAGAGCGAGCGAGCGAGAGAGAGCAAATGAGAGAGGAAGCTATACACGAGGCTCCACACGGAACACTGCCATCTGCATGCGAATGACTCTCACCCAGGGAGATCTCTTTTGGAGAAATTAATGATCTCGGGAATGCAGAGCAGAGGCGGCATGCTCTCCTGTCAGCCAGGTCTCTCTCTCTCTCTATCGCTCTCTCTCTCTCTCTCTCTCTATCACTCTCTCCCTCTCCCTCTCCTTTTTGTACTCAGCCAGATATTAAACGTCCCTCAACCTCCTCCTCCGGCAATCCGATGTATACCCACGTGTTTAAATATCATTATTTCATGAGAACTGGGAGGTTTTCTGTGAAAAGGGGTCCTATAATCAGAGAACAAGAAAGAGAGATTAGATTAAAAGGTGGAGTTATATTGAAATGGAGGACATAGGGGGCCGAAAGGGGGGTTGTGGAGGGGTGGTGGAGGTACAGGCGGAGAGTGAAGCAGGTCACAATAGTGCAACCAACCAATCCCAGGGCCCTGTACCTGGCTGGCAGGAATGTTCTAATAAAGGACAATCAGCCCTGCATTCTTAAAAGGGCCATTTCCAAAACCCTCCAAAGCCTTCGCCTCGTTATTTCCTTTGTAGCCACGGCAGAATGCTGGAGGGATGCCGCCGACGATGTCCCCACGTGGAAGGGACCTTGGGCACAGATGTGGCAGAGAGAAGCCCTGTACTGTCCTTGAGTGAGGAATCTAAGGACTTCACGACTTCAGGTCTTTCACAACCGTGTTATTGTGGAGGTGGGAACAGAGCTTAACAGATGGGTATTTCTCGAATGCATTTATAACAAAACCAAAATAGCCACATTGTATTTAGCTTTAAGGCCGGCTAGCAGCTTGATACTGTGATGAACGACGTTGTCACTGCCCTGCATTGATAGTCCTTAGCTACTACCAACGTCACCACCATTAGCATCCCCACCACCGCCATCACCACTGCCATCCTTACCACTACCACAGCCATTGCCAACACCACCCCTCCCACTAATACCACCATTAGCACCACTGCCACACTCCCCCCCATACACCACAACCACCACCACCACCATCTGCAACCACACCGCCACCATTACCGACCATCAATACCACCATGACCATTAGCAACACTTCCACAGCATCACAAATATACAAAATCCTACCAACACCATTCCATCCACCACCACCAACATCACCACCATCACCACCAGCAGCAGCACCATCACTTCCACCTAGGGCTGCTCGATTATGGAAAAAATCATAATCACGATTATTTTGGTCAATATTGAAATCTCGATTATTCAAACGATTATTTTTGAGTTTGAAAACATGATGCATTTATTCATAATAGGGATGTAACGGTATGAAAATTTAACCTCACGGTTATTGTGACCAAAATTATCCCGGGTTTCGGTATTATCGCGGTATTTTGTTCGCGGTAGTGTGTTCAATATGTTCAGAAAGCACTGATAGGAACTCGAGGGCATGGAGGGAGTTTGGTTGGAAAAATGTAACCCGATACTTTATAACACCTAAAATATCGAGTAGACAAAGTGGTTCATCACACTCATGTTGGCGGGTATGTGGAAGCAGAGAGGCAAACCATACTCACATTTTTTGGGAATGTCCAAAAATATTATCGTTTTGGGAGAATGTGCATACTATTCTACGTAATATTCTGGGATACAGAATACCCAAGGAGTGCAAAATTATGTATCTTGGAAATATACATGACTGTATTAATGAAAATGATAGGTACTTAACCAAAATACTGCTTATTACAACAAAAAAGGCAATAACAAGGAATTGGTTTAAGGCTGAACCACCTACCATAGAGCAATGGAAAGGTATTATAAGAGAGGTGTATACCATGGAGAGAATGACCTTCTGGCTTAGGCTAATAAGAGGAAATGTATGTACAAATAAATGGAAGAAATGGATGATCTATGACACAGTGAACAATGCACCAACTGATGTAATTCATGGGAATATGTAAGTGTATATAACCCTCTTTTTGATGACTAGACGCCTGTAACCTTGACAGCCAATTTTTGTTTTATCTGTAATTAATTTTTACTGTACTACTATTTTTATTTTATTTTATACATTTATTTTGATTCATTTATTTAATTCAAGCTATTTTATTTCCCACTGTCACTATTACTGTTATTATTTTGTTTTCATGGTTCCCCTTCTATGTTCTATGACTAAGACAAAGTCATCTGTTCACATATACTATACTGATTGTATGAACAAACGAAACTCAATAAAAATTAAAGTAAAAAAAAAAGAAAGCACTGATAGGCCTACGGAAACTGAAATAGTTTAAAAAAAAGTGTTTATTATATTTATTTATATATTATATTATCAAAAGTGCAACTTTTAACATCAAAGGAACAAGGGTTCAGCATGTAAACAGCTTATTTATCAGGAACATTTACAGTAGTGCAGGTTTAATCCAAACATTCAAGACATAAAGAACAATATGTAAACAATTACTCGCTCTCCGTCTCCCGCCGACACTTCCTCCGCAGATCGCCGTGACAGTGACCTCCTCCTCTCCCCCGCCTTCCCCCGCTCAGCGCCCGGCTACAACCGATAGTGGGAGTTGTTTTGTACTTTGACTCTTGTGTATAAATACTACTACGACGACGGCGACTACTACTACTTAAGACAGAGGGATCTGAGATCTGGTTAATTTCCCCGCACATCAGGCTTGAGGGAAGCCCAGGCTGATCGTCCGCTGAACTCCTATATAACGGAGTTAGTAACTGAATTACTCTATAATAAAAGTAACTAGTTATACCAGAGAAAGTAATTATTTGCGTTACTGTAAAAAAAAAAGTAGCTTTGTAGATGCGTGTGTCGTTGTGGGATGCTTCATTAAATTAGAGTTGCTTACAACAGATGTCGACATAGGCTTTGCTCCTGGACATAATGTTCACTTTACATACACATTCTTGCCTTTGACCTCAATGAATTTGAAGTAGTGCTTATATCTCCACCTTGAAAATGCCAACTTTTCATCGGATTGCTCCGGACTCGCCATTTCTACTGCTTCATCGAATCTGTTTGGTGTGTGTGTGTGGCACGCGTATCCTGGCTTGTGTGTAAAAACACTGGCTCCGATTGGCTACCATGAAACACGACTCTGCCTTAGCCAATCATAATCTCTTATCTCGTCGTTAACCACACCCGGTCTCCGTCCTCACTAGCAGTTTGTGTGTGCAGCCAGGGGTGCGTTTGGATTACGCAGTTTATTCAATCAATTCATAGTAACTAGGGATGCACCAAAATGAAAATTCTTGGCCGAAACCGAAAACCGAAAATGAGGAAACCAAGGCCGAAAACCGAAAACTGAAATAAATTATTATGGCAATTATTAGTAGGCCTACCATTGCATTTATAGCTATGACTGTGTACTAACCTCACTAAAATCAAGGCATTGCAATTCAAAGAATAAATCAATTACAATTATTAAAAGTATAAAAATATATAAATATAAATATTTATTTAGCACTGAAAAAACAACAACACCGTTTTCCGTTTTGCACTTTGCAGACGGTCTCTAAGCTTGCGGATGATAGCCGACAGCTCATAGAAGCTGTCGGCACTTTGCGGACGGTCCCTAAACTCGCGGCTGATAGCCGACAGCTCATAGAAGCTGTCTCATAGCGAGCCGTTGCTAAAGACGGCTCGTTTGGATGAAAACAAGGTTGTAGCTGATCCGTGGGTCTTTTTCAGATATATGGAAATATGCCCACACCGCAGACATGTTGGCGCAGAGGCGCTTATCCAGACAAGTGTGTGCTGGCCGCGGTTTTTGTTTGCGTCATCACAATTTCCTGTTTCGGCCGTGTTGTTTCGGTGATAAAAGTGTTTCGGCCGAAAGCCGAAAATGCGCTTTTGGGCCATTTTCGGCTGAAAATTTTCGGTGGCCGAAATTTCGGTGCATCCCTAATAGTAACGCACCGCATTTAACTGTCAGTAACGGTAACGGCGTTGTAACGACAATTAATTAGTTAGATTACCCATTACTGAAAAAATAACGGCGTTACCTAACGCCGTTATTTTAAACGGCGTTATTCCAAACACTGCTCGGATGAAGCGCTGGGAAGGATTTAAGCACACGGTTTCCACACCGTGGGTGCGGTTATCCACCGCGATAATAATTTTATTTGAAATGAAAACGAAAACGGTAATTGTTATTGACAACATTTTTATCGCGGTTTACCATTACACCTGTAACCGTTACATCCCTAATTCATAATTTCTCTCCAAAAAAAACACTTTGTAAATGAGAACTTCGAAATTTCCCCTTAAAAATATACACAGAATGGTCAAATAGAAAATAAAGTCCAGCTATGAATCCAGCTATTCTGCAATTTCTATTAAAAAATAAATTAAAAAATATATTTGAAATCGTTTCAACTCGATTATATTAGTTTGGTGATCGTTTCACTCTGAAATCAAAATCGCGATCAAAATTCAATTAATCGCCCAGCCCTACTTCAACCACCATCATTACCAACCCTACCACCATCACCTATATCACCAACACGACCAGGGATCCAAATCAAGCCCACCATTCTCAATTCATCACTATCTTCGCCTGCTTGTTCATGGTTTTAATACAACAGTGCTCAACCAAGAGAATATCCCCTAGTTGCTGGCTGGCTGGCTGGCTGGCTGGCTGGCTGGCTGGCTGGCTGGCTGGTTGGCCGGCCGGCCGGCTGGCTGACCGGCTGGCAGACAGTAGCATCCTGTCTGACAGTAGCTCTAACAGTTTAGCGCTTGCATGTGGCTGTTTACAAAGTCTAATAAGCATGTCCCTGAGGCAGGCCATGCAGCTGCAGAGGAGGAGATTGCATTTGAGCTCCATTGTGTGGCCGGTAGTTGCCCTCATCAGATCTGACAGGCGGTATGACAAGTCCTATCTGCCAGACGGCTGATAAGTGCAGCTGGAGGTGCGCTTAGGTCTGCCTCAATCCAATCACACGACAGTCCCGATGAACGCGGGCCCTCCTCGTTCCGCAGCCTGGGCCGGGCTATACAGGCTCAGACGCTAATACCATGGGGCTCGGCGGCGACGAGGAGAGGAGGAAAGCTTGCCACGCAGAATTATCACGGAGCATTGCATTAGATATACTGTAGTCTGGCTTGGATTTGCGGGGAAGCTGATTTATGTGCGCATTATGTCAACAATGATTTCAGGGATACACAGGGCATGTTGTGTGCCGTTGTGTGTGTGTGTGTGTGTGTGTGTGTGTGTGTGTGTGTGTGTGTGTGTGTGTGCATGCTGCGTGGTTGAGCTTGTGCAACGAACAACCAGTGCAATGTTTACATCTGTTGAAGAATGCATAATCATCACACGCTGGGAGGATTTCCACGATGTTTTCTCTTGTGCTAATTCAATTATGTTCCATCTCTAGATTATATTAATTAATAGATACATTACTGAAGTAGTCAAGCCTTGATGAAAGTGCGCTGTATGTGGTGCCCTGCTGTGATGCAGTGAGGTCAGGGGCAGGCACTGAATAATGAAATACAGATTTACATAAATATTGTATCCCCATACACTCTCATCAATTATAGCTTACCAGTGTTTCAGATAAACTGCAGACAATTACCTTCAGAAATGACCTTCTTAAATGTGTCATCACTAACCCTAACCCTAACCCTAAATATGAATGACTAATATTAATTTCTTCATTAAAATAATATGAATAGGCCTGTTACATGATTTATTATTGCAACAACTGTGGGAAACTAAACTTAACCAAAAGTAACAGTTTTTAGTTTTGTAATATGAAATCACAATTTCCAAATGATTCAGCCGAAAAACTCAAACTCATTATGAGCCAGATTGATCTTTGATCTTTGTGGTCTATTGGTTGTTTTCATGGAGATCTGATGTTGTGTATGTGAGGTGAAACCTTGTGCTTTGTGTGATTTCCCGCTGTGGAGCAGAGCAAACATTGGAAACAACATATCCAGGCAGTGCTAGCAGCAAACAAACCCTCTTTTACCTTAATAATAATACCAGTCCTACTGGAAAGAACTCCCAACGTTGCGCCCATTACGTTGATGCATGTCTTTAAGTGCCTCTCTTTTTTAGTTCTTTCTAATTCATTAAAAAATATATTATATATTATATAAATATATACTTTTCAGAATTATCTTGAATTGTCATCGTCGTTTGGTTAAATCATCACAAGGCAAGTTCTACACATATCACGGACCTACACACACCAGGACATCAAGAGTTTTCCGGCCCCCGACCCTTTCTCTACCACACACACCATGCTCATAGAGCATCCCACATCTCTAAACACTGACGGTCGGGCCACTGAGATTTCGTGCTGAGACCCTGCTTAGACAACAACAGCAGTGTGAAGCGGGGGAACTCTTGATATCCACTCATTGTACTATAACCACGTTTTCCCGCTGTCATAGACACTTTTGGGCATTTTTGAGTATAAACAACAGAACTGCTGAAAAAAAAAAACGTAGTGCTGTAACTTTTTAGTTTCCCTAATTTAGTCCAGTGTTATTTTGAGCGGAATATGGCCATTGACATGCGGGGATGACGTGCGGGCCCAGCCTGACTGCACGTCACCGTAAGCTGTGACAATATTGTTAAAGCTGCAGGCAGGCAACAGAGGCCACTAGATAGCTAGCTGGAAATGACTCAGCAGAATATTAAAAAAAGCCCCGGCGCCTAATAAACAATCCTGACCAGGCCCCTACCAGTAGACTTTGAAGGTGCTCTCTCACTATACGCCGTTTTAACACACTGACGTGATCCGTCCAAAAAAGGTCATTAGTCCCACATGGAACTGAGGTACTTAACAAGCAGGGACGTGCACAGGAATTTTGAGGGGCAGTAGCTCTGACCTGAAAAAAGGGCACCCCCCCACCCCAAAAAAATAAAACCTCACAGGCTATATAAAGGACTGAGAATAACATGATAACGCAAAAAAACATGACTTGAAGAAGAAGAACAAAACATGATTACCATTATCATTATTATTTTAATGCCCACTAGAAGCAGTGGTATTTATGTTCTGCTCAGGCAAGATCTTTGAAAGGATCTCTAAAATAGCCTATGTTTTCTTTAGAAAGCATAGAATTATTATACAATTATCATACAATTATTTAGCCTATGTTTCCTTAACCCTGTACTTTCATGGTCCTCTCATCTCATATTTGGTGCTCAGCACTCAGGCCTACCTGCCCTGTGTGCCTTCTGGTCCACATTTTCCTTGTGTCTGGAGGCTTGTGGCTGCTCCTCATCTTAAATGTAATGTAATTATGAAAAATTCCCATTAGTAGGCAAAAATATGAGTCTGATTAATTAATCAATTAGCCTACAGTGTCATCTTTACACAATGCAGAGTCTCTGTCTCACCTGCTGGTTGGGTTTTTCGTAGCCAGCCCTGCGGTGATGAGCTCCCCTTTGCTGCCTCCTTGAGTAGTCTCTCTCTCTCTCCTGAATCCGACCGCTTTTCAGTGGGCATTTCGGCTGCACTTAACAATAACAAACAATACCCAAAATAGTGATAAGATTTAGGCATTTAACCATGTTGAATAAAAGAATTCATGTGATGCATTACTTCCATCATTCATTCTTCTTCCTAACACGAAATGTTAGAAACTAACTATCAGCAGACATGTGGCTTAGTTTGCCTACCAAACAAATGAGTAGCCTGTGTGATAACGGGCTGCTTGTCTGCAAGCCAGCTAGCTGTCCGATTATTTAGGCTAATTTATGGCTAATTTATGAAGATTTTAATTCACTTAATAAAACTTGTGGATGATTGTTCGTTTGTTATACATCTCAAACTCACCTTTTCCGACAACGTCGTCTCACAAGACAACCGACAACCGACAACCGTCGCAGCGCCAGCCCACTGGACACGTCCGTCGACGGACCGGGGCTTTAAGCGTCTATTGTTAAGTGTCTAGTGTTTTCCCGGGTTGTATAACAAAGGCGATTTCATTGGACAGTGCACTTGCGTATATTTGCATAACGCGATCTGATTGGGTGACGGACGGTGACGTCGCTGCCTGAAAAGTTAACTTTTCTTAACTTTTGGACGCAAGAGACGGAGCCGACTTGACGGACGGACCCACAATGCACTTGCCAACTGTACACGGCCTCTTTTTTTTTAAATCTCCCTGTGAATAAGTCGCAATGAGATGCGGGATAACAATACCCGTCATGTTACACAATGTGTGTAACATGACGGGTGTTTGTTTCAATGTGTTTGTTTCTGGATCGTATCTGTTCTTTGCATGTGTGGCGGCGCGGGAAGATAATTTAGTGGTTTGACTTCAGACCAGTGGCTACTGGGTTAGGACAAGGTGCAGGTAGGGTGCACCTCCTGAATGACCTGCTACTGAATGACCTGCATAGAAATTGGAATACAACTGTTTGCGTACATTTTTAATATTCTGAGGTAGGGTCAAAGCTTATCTCCAACCTTGATTGGATAATAAAGTTATATTATATTCTATTCAATGCCGTTGGTGTTGTTACCTGTGCTTGTTGCTGGTCTCTGAAGGGCATGAGAATTTATTTCAAACCACGTCAGCATCTGCTTGTTTATTATTTAACGATCACTCAACTTCTTCCATCCAGTAATAGCCCAACGTGGGCCTGTGTTTTTGGAGAGCCACTCTGGGCTCTTATGACCTTTTATTGTGTCGTAACAAGAGTTGAGGTGGCAGCAGCACAACAGTTTGTTAAACACAGCCCCAGCTATTTAATATGTTTCATATTATTTGTACTATCCTATCCTATTATTAGCACTTTAATAACCTCACTGTAATATCTTTTGCTAATGTGTTCTCTTTAATATTAAACCATCACTGTTCTGAGAAGAGGATATGAGCTTTTTATCCGGTGAAATGTCCAAGTGTCTCATGTTATGTTGATGATTTTATTAAAGCCTTGATGAAAACAACCCAATCGTAATAGCAATTAAATCTAACACTGGTGACATTTAGTAGTCCTACTTTAGCAGCTTTAATTGTATTAATAACTTTTTTTAAGATAAATAATGGAGTTGAAGCCCGCCTTAATAGCTAATGAGGTTGTTTGGAAGCTATCTGCTAACTTTAAATGATCATTTTCATGAATTGCATTGATTTCCCTTTGGGAGTGCTAATAAGCCACCACACGGGTGTATCTGCTCTGTGGTGTGGAAACTGAGGCCAAGTCCAGTTAACAAGGCCTCTTCCCTCTTCTCTCTTTTATTAAATTGAAATGTGCCCGTTGCCATATACTGGCACTTTTTATTTGGAGCTCTCGCCACAGAGTTGCTTGTTGACAAATAGTGTATGCTCCCTTTTCTCTCTGTTTCAGTACTTAAACTCCATTTGAAATCAGCCTTTACTGGCAATACTGTGTATTAACTTTCATTAGGTTATATTAAAGGTCTTACGAGGAGTGTTTGCGAGAGGTTTACAGTTTTCCAGAGTAAAAGGTCCATTCCAGCGAGTTATATCGCCACTTCTTGTAAAGAGATCCATTGACTCTGTGGCGGTCACATTCGTTTCAAAGTGAAACGTGAGGGGGGAAGTATTGGAGGTTAAAGAAACAAACAGCTGTTTGAGGATGGGGTAATGCACCTGAAATTATGTGCAACTATTGTTGAGTCTTCCAGAGGAGGCAGTGCCATGTGAATTAATTTTATGTGATCAAAGTCTGTGTCTAGTATAAACAAAGTATGGAGAGAAACCAATCTTGATAGCTATGCCTTTTATGTCTGTATGGCATTCCTCAAAAGCCACCTGGAATATGATAATAAACTAATTGCAGGGGAACTAAATCAGAACAAAATCAATTAAACATTTACCTGGTAAATATTCAAGGTATTATTCCTTAGGTTTAAAAAATAATTGATCAAAGTTTCAATAACAACCTGCTGAGAGAAACATAGTGTAAAATGGGTTAACATGAAACAGCTTCTTAGCATGCCATGGGAGTGAGGAATGGTGGGAGAAACTGTATAGTAAAGTGGGTTAGGCCTCCAAGGCCGGAAGCATCCAAAACACACATTTTACTTCTTCTCATTCATCTCAGTCCCAACTGGGCCAGCGAGACCAGAACACTTCCTGCTTTTGTTCAAAAAATCAAATCCTCTTGAACGCTCTCTGTCTCTGTCTCTGTCTCTGTCTCTCTCTCTCTCTCTCTCTCTCTCAGACACACACACACACACACACACACTCTCCCTACCTCCTCTTTATATATCTGCTTATTTGAAGCATACCTGTAAATCGAGTATAACAACGATATGTTTACAAAAAATAAACCGTAACGGAAAACAATAAGTAGTCTGAATTCTCTCAGCACAGAAGGATGCAGTCGTACATAGAACAGCAGAGCGTCCAAACCAAAAGATGCAGTGAGACATTTTTCCCTTTGATCAAATGATTCGGTCAGTATGGACATTCAC
>NC_140276.1:8092262-8104762 GCF_964030765.1 Micromesistius poutassou
GTGTGTGTGTGTGTGTGTGTGTGTGTGTGTGTGTGTGTGTGTGTGTGTGTGTCTGTGCGCACGTGTGTGTGTGTGTGGGTGGGTGGGAATTAAATTTTTCCTCTAAGAGAGCCAAAAAAATTATGCATAAACAAACAGACGGCCGCCATCACAATGTCAGAGAGAGGAGCAATAAGAGAGAGAGAGAGAGAGAGAAGAGAGAGAGAGAGAGAGAGAGAGAGAGAGAGAGTAGAGGAGAGAGAGAGAGAGAGAGATGGCAGGGAGCAAAATAAAAATAAAAAAAGGAAAATACTAACAGGACTAAATGGAGGAATAGTGAACAGAGAAGAGATTAATAGAAAGAAAGATACATAGGACAGAAAGAAAAAAAATATGGGATGAAGAGAAAAGAGACATAACCAATTAAACAGAGAAAGATAAAGAAAAAAAGAGACAGAGAAAGAGAGAGAAGGAAGAGAGGAGAGAAGCTGTGCAGCTTTACAAGATTAATCACTTACCTTTTAAATAAAAGTGCTCACAGAAAGAAACATGTTACGTTCCAGGTATAAGAGTTCTGTAAACACTTTTTTAAAAGGATTACGAAAGAAAATGGCACCGTGTGCTGGTCTGGTGGAGGGCACTGAAATACAATTCAACAAGAGCAGAAGAATCGAGCTAAAGGGCACACACCTTCCTCAGTCACAAAGTCGGTGGTCATCGAAATGGATAGAACCGATCCAAACTATTGTCCATCTGTGGTCCAAAGGCCGCATCATATAATAGTGTAACCATCATGTTTCATATCCCAACCATAAGCGTTTAGGTTATGGTTTGAGGGGTGCAGCATAAAATTCACCAATGTGTAGGGAACTTCCATGACTCGTTAAGGAAAATGTCTCATATTTCATTATAATCTGTTGACCAAAGTCTAAAAAGTACCCAAGGACACGGTCACATCTTAATGAGTGACCGACCACAGCTCTGTCCTCACTCTGTTGCCCGTCACCACAGCTGGGCCTCAACTTCCAGGGGAACTAATGGTGATGCACTATCAAGCAAAATATGATTTGCCTGTCACATTATGAATATGGCTACCGTTATTGACTGTATTATGCAAAGTCATGCAAATTGGATACACAGTTATCAGGGAGAGAGAGAGCGAGAGAGAGAAAAACAACCTTTAATTTCGTCCTTCTGGTTTTCTTGTCTTAAGCGTGTAATGCAGTTATGTGTGCTGCCGGTAAATGAAAAGTCACTTTCATGGCATATTATTTCTCCCCCCCCCCCCTTCGCCCCCCGTGTCGTCTGTTGATGAAGTGAAGGGTCCCTAACTGGCACTTCATCCAAACTAAACAAACAAAGTGGAGACTGCCGATTGAAAATAGTCTCTCTCTCTCTCTCGCTCTCTCTCTGTCTCTCTCTCTCTCTCTCCCTCCCTCTCCTTCAGGTGTCACGGTTAAAATGACACGTGAAGAAAGCAGTGACATATATCAAAAAGTCACACCTGAGCCATGCTGCGTTTTCTTTAAATCAAAGCAAAACCCAATAAGAGCAGGGCCGTCACCCCCCGAGCCCGTACCACGTCTTGTCTTCTCCGTGTGTTTGCTGAACCGAGCAGCAGGGTGCAGGCTGGTTTACTTTAGCGCGTTCTGGACCAGGCATTAACCCCCTTTCCCTCTCGGTGAAGTGGGTCATTGGGAGGGTAAAGAGTAATTTGCCATGGAAATCCAATTGCTTTAATCTAATTTCCTTTGATATAATTCACAATAGGCTTTGAGGCACAAAGCGTTTACCTAGCTGCAACAGTGAAAGGGCCCCTAGGGGACAATTATAGACCAGCTACAGGTACCTCCACTCACACTGCATTAAATACTTAGCATCTTCTCCAGTGCAATTCACACAGGAACACAGCCGAGGACCGGAACCGCACAAGGCGCTGGGGGGAGGCGGAGAGCGAAAGTGAAACTTTTGTCCCTTAGCCTCTCCATACTCCATAGTGATGTTCTAGAAATATCAATTTGAGCGGTTGGTGCTGGGAATTTGAAGCCATAGTATATAATTATATTCTGAATGAACTGATTTCGCCACTACTTTTTAGCATGCTGTTGAAGCTGTATATCTGCAAATTTCCTTCATTTATGCAATAATGTAGTGCATTAGCAACCCACGTAACGGCATTTAAAGTGTGAAATGAGGGAACAATTAGAATGTTCGACCCTTCCAAACAAGTTAGATAATGTGTAACATTATGCCCCATATAATCCTATTAAAAAACACTGATTAGGTTTTCATTTGTCTAATGACGGTAAAAAAAACTACAATTGTTTGCTATTGCTATTGATGAAATTACATCATGGACCTTTAATACTGTGAAACTTTCAAAGGCTATATGCTAAACAATAACAATTTCACAGTTCTTTTCTAACCTCTGTGGCTAGTCAAAGTAGCCCCAATTATTTTCACATTCTCCCATTCAAACATACTCACACACCAGTGGCGGCTGCTGGTCTTTCAAAGAGGGGAAGCTCATTTTCGGCCTACATCATATAAATTGTTAATATAATTTATGTATATGTCAATTATGCTCTCTGTTCGTTTTCAAGGAAATGCTCTGTCATACCAACTAGCTGTCTTTTCCAGTGACTTGACCAGTGTCCTCTCAATGGTCAGCAGAGCTAGGCTGCTTAAAGCCTAGCTCTGCCCAGACCTGACAAGACCACATCGTATTGTTTTTAATGAAAGGGAAGGAGTTTAAGACATCATAGGGAGACGTCCCCCCCCCCCCCCCCCACCCACCGGAAGCCAGCCCACTCCTCCATTCACCCCCAGAGATACTGAGCGTCTGTGGGAGGGACATAATCGCAGCATTATCCAATGACCGTCGACTTTCAACGCACTAAAAAAAGCTGTTCTATGCAGCCCCATTGGAGTGGATGGACGCTGAGCTTCCCTTGCAGTCTTAGAGAAATCGCCACTGTCACACACACACACACACACACACACACACACACACACACACACACACACACACACACACACACACACACACACACCAACTGAGCCTGTTGTGAATCAGGCTAGCTAACAAGCAGCTGATGAGGAGCCACTAAGGTTAAGTGTCTCACTCAGGGACACACTCGACCACCCCTGCTCACCGCCGGGCCCCGGGAATCAAACCAGGAACCCCTTCAGTTACAATTGACCTGCGACCACTCAGCCCCTGCTGCCTAACCATCCCTCCCACCCCCCCCCGGGGGGTGGGAGGGACGGGGTGATCACCACGGGTGATCACCACGGGTGATCACCACGGAAACCAGACCCAGACATGTTCCTGGTTCCAGCCAAGGAATGAAGAACCAGGACACGTTCCTTGGCCCCCCCCCCACCCCTTGCCGCGCGCCCATACCGTGAGGTAGGGAGGTCTGAATACGAGGTGCTATGGTGAGAGCTAACACGTCAAGCTGACTGCACATCGGAGGCGTGACAAACAGCAGGCGATAAAAAAAACAACAACACAAAGCGCCACCGAGGTGTGCGACATGTGCGACGCGGCGCTGCACGCCCCGCGTAACCTTGAGGCGCGTTGAGGTACGTGAGGGGTTGTCATGCCAGCGAAGTTGTCGTCTTGGCGTCACGGCAACCGTGGGGGCGACCCACCCGGCCCCGGCGCCTTGCTCGGAGCTGCAGGTGAAGTGAAAAGGGGCGGGGTATCGATTTAGATGACACACACACACACACACACACACATGCGCGCGCTCTAATTCAGGACTCACACGTACACACGTACCCCCCCCCCTCCCCTCAACCAGAGGCGTTGGGCGTTGGGAAAGGGCTTGCATGATAAATCACCGTGGACCACCTGCTCTGGTATCATTTATACCTTTTTTATATTTCACAGGTTCACGAGCCGCGTCACAGCAAAGACTAACACCCCACCCAAACCCATTCAGCACGGATGACCTGATAATGCATGGACAGTGACAAGCCCCCAACGCACACACACACACACACACACACACACGCACAAGCACGTACACCACACACACGCTCAGGCACACACACACATGCGCTCACACACACACAAACTCAGGCACACACTCCCACAACACAAACACACACACACACACACACACACACACACACACAAGCATTTGACACACACACACACTCAAGCACACACACACACCACACACACACACACACACCACACACCACATACACACACAGCCACACACGCATGGACAGACACGTAGACGCAATTTCACAGTGGTTCATCATTTCTCAATGTCATTTTTAATGAATTTGAGATCACATCGAGTCATAGCCGTCTCAAATCATAAACCTCTATAATAAGTCAGGATAGATGGCTCACATTGCTAGGAGTACTCTCTGTCTGTATCCACCTCCGTAATTATAAAATATTAGACAATACATCTGAATGATATGCTGCTATGGCTTAACAGTATCATCCGATTGTTCATTTAGACAATTATACAGTTGATGTGCAGCCATGTTTACAGTGAATATATCTGGATCCAGCCCAAAAAAATTGTGCAGTGTCAAAGAAAGACTAGTCAGTTAGTTGTTGCCCAGAATGATTGATTGATGAATTGTGTACCCACATCAACTGATATCGATGTGTCTACACAGCACAACGGGCTACCACAGAGAAACACAGGGGGGGGGGGGCGCGGCGGACACAACGGACAGCAGGGGGTCTCCCATTTCAATGAAAACACCTCTGTTACGTCCGCCTCCTCCTCCGGTCTTTGTCTCAGGGAGCCGGCGAGGGGTGGAAGCAACAGGGAAGTTTCTGCTGCCATCACACAAGAGACTGCTCTTCCTACAAGAGGAAAAAAATGAAGCGAATAAATAAAGAAAAAATCGAATTCCTCCAGCCGTTTCGGGAATGCCCTGTCCATGAATCAGCAGGATAAATTCAGCTCAGGAGATAAACAAACATGATATTTCACCTGGGGAAGAGTTGGAGGCGGGGTGGGAGGAGTCGCCTACGCCATACTTTGACGGAGTCAACTACGCTACACTGCTGCTCTTGTGTAAAGTGGACCCCATCTCTAGATCAGGACAGCATGTGGAGGAAGATAGTTTGGCGGCCAACACACACACAAGCCCACACACACGCTGACACACATACACAACACAGCCCACAGAACGCATCGTCGCCCAAGGCACGACTTAAGCACCCTGTTCATGCGCCAGGAAGGAAAATGTAAACACTTTTGGAGCCACGGAGTCTCCCTGCATGCTGTCCAACACACTGTTCCTAGGCCTGATTCTCCATAATAAACATTTAACCCTTCACTCAATGTTATGTAGTGCGTGCAATGCCCTACATACTGGTGTGTATGTATGAACTTGTGTACAGACAGACAGACAGACAGACAGATAGACAGACAGACAGAAAGACCGGCAAACATTCATACACATTTACTGTACATGCATACATACATACAGACATACACACACACATACATACATACACATACATACATACATACACACATACACACATACACAAATACATACATATACACATACACACATACACACATATATACATACACATACACACATACATACACACAAACATACATACATACACATACACAAATACATACATACACACATACACACATACATACATACACATACACACATACATAGTGCTAGATAGATAGATAATATTCATACATTGGCTTGAGATTGGCAGGACAATATATTCCAATATGAGTTATGAGCTTTATTTACACCAATCACTAAATATAATATATGAGTTTGTACAAGGGGGGGGGGGGGGGTCCTTAAAGCTGTCAGATGATGATATGAAAATGAAAAGGCCCAGGTCAACAAACAAATAAATCAATGTTAATGAGATATTGATTACACTATAGAGTATAAGTCTGTCGGTGGTCATTACCCCTGGAAGCGAGTTATTGTTTTGTTTTTCCCTCATCAAATCTCCATTGTGTTTTTAACCATTAGGCTGGAGCTATTTGTGGTTAAAAGAGACCTATAAAAATGTTGTAGTCCTGCAAATACAATGAGATTATTATATCGTACGATCGCGTGGTGAATTACTAATGTTGAAAGAAAATGTCTTAAATGTCTTCAATGTTGAATATAACAGCCTTGGGCTATTATCAAGGGTTTATTGTTGAACAATGTGAAAAACATGACATGTACAGTGGTGAATTATCACATAGTACAGAAAATACATTGTACAGAAATGTTTTTAGACGAAAAGAGGCAATTAGACAGTAATTCTTTTTATAATCATAATTATAAATTTGACATGAAGTTGGCAGTGAATTTAGTGTTTTTAGCAGGAGAATGGAGAGAAAATCGTACTTGGGTTTTTCTCCAGATTAATTCAGCATTTTCCTTTCTTTTTTCAAATTCCGCTCCAATTTGACAGGTTAAAAAGGTTTCTGTAACACTGGAAAACATAGAAAGGAAAAAAGATACTATCCTTCTTGAATGAAAACACTCGTAATTGGCCCGAGTACTAAGACTTGAAATTGTCAGGGTTTTTTTCTGGCTACAATTGGCTATAAATTGAGACTATTTCTGATAGCTAGATACCAAGAACATTGCATTTTGCAGCAACGTTTTCACAATGAAATAACAATGATATGTGGTGGTGGGGGGGGGGGGGGTTGGAGGGGGCAAGACAAACACATGGTTTTAAAACCCACAACTGTTAAGCGTTAATCTCGATTGTTATAACAGCTTTTTTTTTTCACGTGTTGTTCACGCTGAGAATTCACACCCTCCGCACAACCGACAGCTTTGAAGGAGGAAATCTTCTTTCCCGACTGCACATTTCACCCCAAAAAATCAATAGAACGCCATTGCGATGGTGAATGACTGTGCTATCATCCGTCACTATTTATAGTGTGTGATGGTCTGTGAACCACGAAATTAATAAATAGCATGCTCGGTGATTGCCTGGAAACCCTGGGCTGTGGCAAAGCGTGGACTGAAATCAGTGGCATCAGATGAGGCTCCTAATAAGTTGTCAAATTATTGTCATTGACCTTCAAGCAATTAAAACAGCTGAGGGAGGAAGAGAGAGAGAGAGAGAGAGAGAGAGAGAGAGAGAGAGAGAGAGAGAGAGAGGCAGAGAGAAAGTCAGAGAGAGGGAGAGGGCGAGGAAATAAGAGGAGAGTGAGAGTGAGGGCGAGAGAGGGAGAAAGAGAAACAGAAACAGAGCGGGCGAGAGAGGAAGGGAGGGAGAGAAAGAGAGGCAGAGAGAGAGGCAGAGAGCGGGAGAGAGAGAGGCAGAGAGAGGGAGAGAGAGAGAGTCAGAGAGAGGGAGAGAGAGAGAGGCAGGGAGAGGGAGAGGGATGAAAGGGAGGGAGGAGAGGGTTTGGGGTTAAGAGTGTTTGAATTGATGGAAGCACTGGAGGACTCTATTAGAGCGGAGGCTTGTCATTAAAGGCTACTGGCAATAGGTAAAAGAGAGACCTGGAGAGCCCCGGCTTTGCCAATGGCTATATTGAAGCACTTCTGTGCATGGTCTGATAGCGGGATCACAATGGGAGTTTAACAATATCAAACTCCACACGATGCAGCTCCACATCAAGCAGGTAGCTCTCTCACACCGGGCCTTTGTCATCCTTCAAAAGGAAGAGTTGACAGATATTTGCCAGATAAAACATTGTAATTAGCTTTCAGGGGCAAAAAAATATCAAAGAAACGTACACGCACACGTGCAACAAGAGCCGAATGGGAACCACTGGCAGAATAATGATATCTACGTTATGAAAAGAACAGGGGGCGCGGATCGGCAGGTAGGAACATCACACCTTGCTATCTCCGGCAGGGACACTATATGATGACACACAGGTATGTACGTTCTACCCTCGTAGCGGTATAGGAACATGGGTTCGTACGCCCCCCCTCTCCCGCTCAGCACAGAAACATTGCCGTATCCGTTACCCCGTAGCAGTACATGAACACAACAACACACATGCCATCTACCTTTAGGGGCAGAAGGTGGGGAGGTAAGTCGTGTGTGTGTGAGAGAGAGAGAGAGAGAGAGAGAGAGAGAGAGAGAGAGAGAGAGAGAGAGAGAGAGAGAGAGAGAGAAGATGGAGAGAGAGAGAAGATGGAGAGAGAGAGAGAGAAAGAGAACAAGAGAGAGAGAGAGAGTGAAGGGTGGGGGGATGGATATTGGTACTCTTTAATAACTAGGGCAGTAGAGGTCCAGGAAGCAGAGATGAGCAGCCCAGTGGACACCAGGAGAAGGGCAATGGGGTCATCCGGCGTGGCGGGGAAGACATACGGCGTCGCACCCACAGGAGATTGATGTTTTGCCGAGCAATCTACAAGCCGATAAAACAAAGGGCACGGTTTGTGGCCAGGCTTAAAAACCAACTGGGGAATTGGTGTACAACAGTTCATCTGGCACTGTCATAACACGACGGAGGAGACAACACGAGCTAACAGCATCAGCGGCTCCTCAAGTAGTCGATCGGTTTTCGTTTCTCCACCTCCGCTCGAGGTACAGCGGAACGGAAAGCAATTTATTTGCGCTCTTCGTTTACAGAGGTGGACACCGCGTTACCAGAGAGCACCGCCCGTGATGATGATGATGTCGGTTCTGGCCGACGTTTCCAGAAGCCTTTTTTTTTTTCAGTGCATCAAATATTTCCCGGGGTACCATGCAGCTTGTTCACCTTTTGTGAACAAAGAAGACAAACGTGAAAAAAAATCGTTTTCTTCTTCAAAGACCAACAGTTGGCGTTTTGAGGGCTAACATTTGAGGATCAAGGTAGAGCTTTGTGTTTTTAAAAAGTAATGTTTTTTTTTCCTCCTATGACACCCTGAGGACTCATTCCCTTCCCTGAGGTTCTGATGTCAGATGAACTCCCAGGCCTGCTGATTGGCTGTTTGGCTGTTTGGCTGTATGGCTGTTTGGCTGTTTGGCTGTTGGGCTGTTGGGCTGTTTGGCTGTTGGGCTGTTGGGCTGTTTTCACTTTCGATATTAACCCTTTACGTCTCTATTGTGCAGTGAAATTAACCGGGTTAGGTTAATCCATCCTGTGCTCAACCTGTCTGCGGACAGAGTTCCCCCCGGCCGGGGCCTGTGCGTGGCCCCGGCTCACCACACATCAATGTGTTGTGTGTTAGCGAGGCACGCCGAGATCAAAGAGCACCCTGACTCTCTTTGTGGCCCGTTTCTCTTGCGATAATGGTGGTTCTATGAGCACCTTCAAAGGGAGGAAAATAAGTCGACGCAATCATTACCCGTCAACACTGAAGGAAAGCGGAAAAAGAAAAAAAACATATTCAAAGGGCGGACGTTCAAATCCAAATCGAGTCGGGCGCTGAGCGAAAGCCTTTGATTATGCAATATTTTGGAAAACCTGTGTAAACTACACTGCTAAGAATGAAGGACAAGAGCTCCGCCGTTGACTTGAAAAGGGGGTGTCAAGTGTGGCAAACTCTTTGTGTCCGTTTGTTGCTCCCTCCATGGCAACAACAACAAGTTGTTTTTGTTATTGAATCAGTGCGGAACTGTGCAACAACAACGCACACCTGCACACATCTGCTGTTTCGCCCTCGGACGAAAATACCCCTGAACGAGGACAGAGTGTGTCGTCCAGACCGCACACCACAAGGCCATTCATGGTTCAACACTGCCACTGGTGGCACAGAGCTGTTAATGCAGCTGTCTGTGAGTACCTGCGGCCCAAATCATTTCAAACCCTGCAGTAGAGCAGCGCTCACTACCTGGGTACGTAGCAGGGGCCCATATTGAGCTGTTCTCATACAAGAGAGAGTTCAAGCCTGAGCTTGGTAATGCTCCTAATCAATTAGACGCTCATCCCCCTGAGGGCCTTCACATTAACTTGAGTATAGGTTTTCACTTAGTGTGGATCAGTGGTCTCTGCGCTGGGATCCCACACCACAGTTCCTTGATTATCTAAAATGAGTACGAACCGAAGGCGCCACTGAGGAGCAGAAAGGTCAGTGGTGGATCTAGTCCACGGCGTGTGTGTGTGTGTGTGTGTGTGTGTGTGTGTGTGTATTTGTGTGTGTATGTGTGTGGGTGTGTTTGTCTCTAAATTTATGTGTGCATCTACATGCATATGTGTGTGTGTGTGTGTGCGCGTGTGTGTGTGTGTGTGTGTGTGTGTGTTTGTGTGTATACATACATTAGTAGGCGTTTAGGTATGTGTGCTTGCTTGTGCGTGTGTGTATGTGCGTGGGTGTGAAAGACTCCAAGGCTTCAGCATCATCTTTTAAGAGATAATATAATAATAGTAATATAATATCACATGCCCCTCGGTGGCCCCTTTAATCCAAAGCGTCTCATAACGCTGTGAGCGCGTTTGTCATGATGGCTGACCCCACGGGGAAAAATGTGAACAATAGCAAATCTGCTGCCAAAGAAAAATTAAATAAACGGGAAAATAAATAATATCAAATGAAAATTTGAATAGCGAGGAGAGAGAAAAAAAAAAAAAAAAGTGATTATAAAATGTATGAAAGCACAGTGTATCTCTGCTGCTGCAGTATTCAGGCCACTTCCAAAAGCCAGAACATAATAAAATCATGGCTTTCTGACAAGACCTCCTCCCCCCCCCCCCCCCCCCCGCCCCCCGGCCTGCCCGCCCCGCCCGCCCTCACCCCTTCTCCCTTTCTGCCTTACACAGAATCTATTCACCACCACGAGTAATAACCTGCTTTATTCTCATCCATACAAATCTGTTCATTCTCACAAGGACAATGTTGTATCCTGCGCTGCTGCGTTCAGCCTCTATACGAGCGGGCCGGCAGCATCCGCTCTGTGACTCACAGACTCTTTCCCTTTTCTCACAAGAGGTGCGCTAATGTTTCCCTGTTACATATCACACCGTATCAGCTGCTCTTTGCTGGTGAGCGAAGGTGAGGCTCAAAGCGTGGAGTTCATGAGTTCAGACGCCAGGGAGCCAGGGCAGGTCTCCCTTTCTATAATACTAATGAAATATAATAATCAAATCATTCCGTGCTCTGTGAGCATCCCTCGCCGTTTCCTTCCCGCCCTTTGTCAGTCAAGCTGCACATGTGCTTCTTCACCTGCACATCCGACGCTTGATGGAGAGTGTTGTATTGAGTCCTCTCCTTTCCCATCGCCTCCGTCCTCATCTAGCCCCCCCCGCCCCCCCCGCCGCCTCCCCCCCCCCTCTCTCTGTTGCTGCTCAATCTCTCGTCCACCAGCCCCGAGTCCTCAGGTAGGCTCTCCATCACTGGCCTCCTCCACCAGTCTATTGCCAAGCGACACTTTGTCACCGTAGTGGGTAGCCCTGGACCGGGCGCGTGTGAGGGAGTGATGTAGTGGGCAGAGCGAACACACGCTGCTGGCCACTGCTATTAACCAGGCCTGGCCCTCATTTCTCAAGGCCAGGCTGTAGCACGCACACACGTGTACACACACACACACACACACACACACACACACACACACACACACACACACAAACATACACAGACAAAAACACAAACAAGAACACATACACACACAAAACACACAAACCAACACATATATGAATGCATACATGGCCACATGCGCACACACACACACACACACACACACACATGCCCACATGCCCACTCACACACATACACACATGCATACACACATGCACAAAGGCATGCCCTCGCAATCATTCAAGCAGAAACATGCCTAATAGCATGCATGTGAAGATGCAAATGCAATATGTTCACTGCAGTCAAGAACTACAGAGTAGTAGTCCTTCCTTCAAGTGTTAAATTAAGACGTCTTCTTGATGACGATTGACCAATTGAAATAATGGTTTGTGATGCTGCCTTATGCTTCACCCGTGACAAGACTTTCTCTTGGCTATTTGTAATTCCCATGTCCAATGATAAAAGCTATAATTACCACAGTATGCAATATTCAAACAGGAGATTTGTCATCTAATGAAGAGAATTACATTTCGGAATCCATATTTAATTCAACCATAATCTAGCATTCAGTCACTTCATATTCAGATAGACTGCATATAAATCGAAAACCACATGCACACATAAACACACACACGGACACACACGCACGCACCCCCAAACACACACACACACACACACACACACACACACACACACACAACTCCATTTTAGAGCTAGTATTTAAAAGGATAGATTTAGAAGGATGTACAATGTGACAAGGCCAGGCTAGCCTTTTGCTCATACTTTGTTCTAAACTTGTGTGTGCGTGGGTCTTTGTGTATTAGGTTGCATAGGTCTGTTAAGTCTTGTTTACCATCCCTTCCTGTTGTGGGTAACTTTTAAAAGTATTCTTCTTATGTGGCTGGGTGTGTTTTCTACTTTGGTCTGACCGGCACTTTTTCATTTTGCTTAATTTACCCTTCACCATAAGGCACCACCACGGCCTGTGCTTGGAGTACAACACCCATAGTATTCCAGTGGAGTGTATCGAATTCCGTTACCACCCCCCCTAGCATCCAGCATCCAGCTAGCCAGCGAGTGTA
>NC_140276.1:8122262-8127262 GCF_964030765.1 Micromesistius poutassou
AATCGTGAGAAAAACAATAGTTACCTTGACTTATACACACAAACATTTTAACATTTATGAATTCAAACTCAAAAAAAGCTAAAAATAAAAACCGGTCAATGGAGCAAGCTGTGAAATAATAGAGGCTGGACTGTGTGGTCCAATCAACAAAGCAATATTTCTTTGCAGTGATGCTCCACAAACAAACAGCCAACCACTGTGTGTGTGTGTGTGTGTGTGTGTGTGTGTGTGTGTGTGTGTGTGTGTGTGTGTGTGTGTTGTGGGACCAAGGGGAGCAGTAGAAGGACAATAAAAGTGGAGGATGGGAGGAGGAGAGCCAGCCCCAGTTACCTGGAGGACGGCTTCCTTTTGGAGACTTGTGCTACTCCAAGTAGCGCAGTTTCTGAGTCCCAGCATCTCAGAGCCTTAGACCAGAGACAGAACACTGCTGCAAGGGTGAGGAACCCAGCCTGTGCATATGCAATTCCATTCCATTAAATGACATTACATTACATTCATTTAGCAGATGCATTGTCCAAAGCGACTTACAGTAGGTGCAAACAACAATGAAGACACAAGCAACCCAACTGCTTTGAGGTACAACAGTATAGCAGTATAGCACAATAACAGGAAATATAGACTTTCTTCAATATTTGTTTTTATGTCATTCATGAAGAGGCAGTATAGGAGGGCACCATCAAATAGTGTGAGGAATCTGGGTGTGACGCTGGGGATGACCAGCCGTCCATTCGCTGCCACCACCGCTGCGACCCACCCGCTCCTACACATTCATGCTGTACAAAGTCAGCAGGATACATCTGCCCCCCTCCCAGAAGGTCACCCAGGTTACAGGCCAGGTTCCTGTCATCTCGCTTCTAGACTACTGCAGCTCCCTTCTGGCTGGAGTAGCCTGAAGGCTACCCCCCCCCCATGAATGCATGCATGAATACCGTTCAAGTCACTGGTGCCTGCCCACCGTGCTGCGTTTGTCTCAGGCTCATCCTGCATCCAGGACGTCACGGTCAAAGCGTCCCCGTCCCCGCAGCCCCGTGCTCTCTGACTGCCACGGCGTTGCTGCCCGTACAGTCGGTGGAGACCCCACCAGGCGCGCTACAACATCTCGATTGTTTGCAGTCCGGGCTCCACGATGGTGGACCGACCTCCCCACTGACATCATGACAGCTGAAACCCGACCTCTCTTCCGCTGCAGGCTGGAAACTCATCCTACGGACTGCATCTTGAGCCATGTAAAAAGAAAAAAAAAGAAAGATTATTTTTTTCTCTGTTTCCTGTGTCGTTGTTGTGGCACTCAAAGCAGTATTCTTCTTTGATTAATTGTATGCACTCATCAGCTAAATAATATTATTTATTTAACGGCAGCTAAATAAATTGAATGTCATTGAATGTAATTCATAGAGTGTGATGAGACGTATAGTATGATTATATGATTTGATAATTGGCCAGCTTGATAAAGTGTGGGTTTAAAAAAAAAAAAAAAAAAACAGCGCCTTTGGCCAACGCCTTTTCTGACCTTCTGTCTTGCCTCAGTTAACACTTGACCTCCTTTAATAGCTCACTCTAGCTTAAACAGAAACACACACACACACACACACACACACACACACACACACACACACACACACACACACACACAGGACAGCAGTGGTGATAATAGGTCAGTAAATTACCACCATCCCCCTCCCCCACCTCATCCATTCTGTTGTTGATTCGATTCTCACCTACGGGCCAGAGGTCAAACGCTATAAAATAATTCCCCCGGCCCCGTGCAAAACCCGTGGTCAGAATAATCTGTCACTTTATAAATGATTGTTTCCTCCCCCACGAGATTCATCACAACAGGTCACAACCATGTTGAATACTAAGAGCTCAGAGGAGTCATGCAGGGATAAACAAAGCAAGACAACGGATACACTCCAACCAAAGAACCAGATCTTTACATAACGATAAAGGATGATGTTTGACAGATGACTAACAGGAATTCATATATGAGTATGATAATTACTTTAAGTCAAAAATAAGACGCTGGCATGACACATGAATATGTCTCTCATAATCAGTTCCGCTGGCGGGAAGGAAAAAAGAAACGCGACTATTTTTGCTTTCTTCATCTTTTATTCCTCTTGCCGGGAAAAATCGAATCACTCTCAGTGGTTTCACTTAATCACAGGGGAACCAAACAAAGGCCCGAAAGCAGAGTCACTACTTAATCTCCTTTGAGAATACATATTGGAAAGAAAACAGCGCTGAACATTCCTCCAGGGTCTTTAGCTCTAAACGGCAGTGAGACAGAGAGGCCTTTGAGGGGAGCTAAAATTACAGGTGGAGTGATCCCTGCTAAAATTATCCCACTCTTTTATATTGCGCCGGTGAAGAATTCATGCTCATGTTTAATTCCAGAGTTCTGATAACGAATGTCTGTCCTCCGAGCACCTGAAGATTAATACACTTGGAGCAGGTGTGCGCAGTCTTTTTATAACACGCTCCCCGACTATTTAAACGCCCGGGCTCGGCGACTGTCAGCTTAGGAATATGAGTTTTTTCTACAAGAGGGGGAAAAGGGCCTGTGACCCCGTAATATTAAAATATGTACACACACACACACACACACACACACACACACACACACACACACACACATCGCATAAGGATCTCACTCCTCAATGCACATCATATAGAGATAAACATCTGCCGAGATTTATGCACACCCCGAAAGAAAAACTGATTAGGAAGTAAGGTTTGGCTTTGGACTGTTTGCAAAGTAATCACCGAAGAGATTGGACTGATGTTCCCCCTGTCGCTGGAACAAAACGCCAAAGTATAGACCCAAACTACTCTGGATGTGTACACACACACACACACACACACACAAGATGCACACAAACCCACACATCCCATGGACACAAGGACACACCTTGACACACACACATACACACACACACACACACACCCACACACACCCACACACACACACCCACACACATGCATGCACTCACACAGAAGCGCCGGCGTGCGCTGCACAATCCAAAGCTTGAGTGATGAAAAAGCATATCCAGATTTCACACTCCAATAACAACAAGTAATCAGGGGCGGGTGGTGGTAGTGGTGGAGGAGGTGATGGAGGAGGAGGAGGTGGTGAAGGAGGCAGTCAGCATCCAACAGACCGAGAAGGAGTGACGTCGCTGCACTCTAAACACCTGTCTCCAAATGGACACATCAATCCCTATTCTCCAGCCTGCACCGGGCGCGCTCTCACACACACACACACACACACACACCCTCGCACACCCTCCACATGCACACACTCTCACACGCACACACTACTGCAAACACATACACTGGATGTTTTTAATGTCTGGCTTTGCCGAATGCATTGTACTAATGAGTATTCTCTCTTCTTTGTCTTTTCCAAACTTCTTTTGACCATCCTCGACATTCCTGAAGCATTTTGCCAATGATAATTTATTACTAATTTGGATGTTAATTAAGATTACTCATATTAAAACCATTGCGGATTATAACATCACGCTGCGCGAGGAATGTCAGACAACGCTCGAAAAAGAGTGAATACCCTTGTGTGTGAAAATATCCGGTGTTTTGCAGCCAAACGTGTCTTAAAAGTTACATTTTGAAGACTTTTGCAAAGAATCTGTTTACCCTCCTTGACTTCTTTGGACTACAGCTAGCAACAAACGCAGTGATATCTGTGAGTGGGGACATTCTGCTCGACATCAGGTAGGTCAGTCCTACCGAACTGTAACCTAAATAGCAACTCTATAGCTGAACTACACATGCTCAGTGCCAGCTGCTCACCAAAAAGTTGGGACAGAAGCAGAAACAGCGCGAATGAATCAGGAATTTTTGCATTAACAGATTGCTAAGTAAAAAAAAGTTACCATTCGTGAAAATAACCATTAACTTAAATTGCAAAATTGTTAATGTGAGTGCTGGCGTTCCTTTGTAGCGCATTACCCAACACTGTTAAAGACCCACGGTGATGGCTGGAGGAGATGAGACTGGAGGTTAGCAGACACCACAGGGCCCGGATCAGTAGGGAGGGAACTCAAGCTGGGAAGCGATCTGTTGCAGCTGGTCTAATCGGATGTCTCTGCAGGTCAGAGGAGTGGCGAGGGACGGAGGCTACGGGTGACAAAACGCTGTCTGGGGACACGGAGAGCAGGCCAGAGAGAAGCACTTAGCACCTGATCTGGATGATGCTCTCATTTCACACACACACACACACACACACACACACACACACACACACACACACACACACACACACACACACACACACACAAAGGTATGCGCACATGGGTGCACACAGAAACAAACACACAGACACACAAGTGGACACACAAAATCACACACACACACACACACACACACACACACACACACACACACACACTCATAAAACACATATATGTGCATGTATATAAAGACAAATAAAAATACACACAACACACCTACCAGTACACACACACACACACACACACACACACACACACACACACACACACACACACATAAGTACACATATATATACACATACAGAAACACATAGCCATAACCACATAGTTGCACACAAATACATACACACATCCCAACCCAACCCAACACAGAAACACAAACACACACACACACACACACACACACACACACACACACACACACACACACACACACACACACACACAAGCACTTTGCCTAATAGAGTAGCAGCAGTAGTCAGCGTTTCCGATGGCAGGCTGTAATCGCATGGCTGGATATAGTGATGGATTTTGGGTAAGGGGCAGCATCAGCACCGATGCATTAAACACACACACACACACACACACACACACACACACACACACACACACACACACACAAACAGACAAACACACACACAAAAACACATAAAAAACATACAGTTTTCCGACAGACATATGCAGAAACATTTGGAAAAGCACACAAAAAAACACCAACACAAAATCTAAATTCTAAAAAAACAACACACA
>NC_140276.1:8132262-8134762 GCF_964030765.1 Micromesistius poutassou
ATTCAAACCAGTGCTCTGAGATGGTGGAGCGCATGTGATTGAAGAGAGGAGGAGGAGGGGAGTCACTGTGGATGAAATATAGTGATATTGGGAGGAGGAGAGGAAGAGTGGTGCAAAGATGGATAGAGTGTGATGGTTTGACTACAGGACAGAATTGGAAGTGCTTCCTCATCGAAAATCTCTTTATTGGGTCATCCGTACGGTTTTAGTGTTGTTCAAACTGCCTTTGTTTGACAGTATTCTTTTTTTTATGTCCCTCTTTTCCTTATAAATGTTTTAAAGATGCAGTATGTAGAAATAAGTGGCACCTAGGGGAACTGACTTGGCAAGAAATTGAATATAATATTCATAAGTGAGTTTCAATGAGTCTATAATTTTATTATTTCGTAACCTAAGAATGAGCGCTTTATATCGACACAGGGAAAAGGTCCTCCTCCACAAAGCCCATCGTGTCCCATGTTTCTACAGTAGTACGCGTAAACAACTAAATACATCCATCCAAGGAACCTCATCCTTTGACAAATTGCAATAGATGCTGTTTATGAAGATGGCATTACATTTGGAAGTACCCGCCAGGTACATTCCGATGCAGGCCAATCTGCTCGCTCACCACTAGATGGCGATGAATCCAGCACACTGCACCTTTAACTATGTTTGCTTTCCATGTAAATTTCAAATTGCCTGGTAGATAAACAGAAGTGATTCAGGTCATATCATGAGACACTTTGCTATGTAAACCTATGAGTCAGTGCGTCGAACCGTCAAGACTGGGAGTTCTCTGACGGATGTGCTGCCAAAATTATTATCCAATTATCCCATATATTGTGTGTATTACCTTTTATGCCTGCTTTTTCCCCCTGGTTACATTATACCATAATTTACTCTTGGAAATTATTAATATTTTTCTCCTTTCTCTTCGTATGCTATCGCGCTCTCGTATAATGATAACATGATTGGACGTTGGTTAAACATGGTATGACGGAAATCAAATCTATAGGTACTAAAATATATGAAGGATAATGAAATGTAAAGGAGCAGTACCTGAGATGCTCCCGAGGCGTGTCCATGGGGTGTGAAATGCAACAATCCATGCCCTTTAAAGTCGGTGATCTGATTTGATTCATGTCAATAGAATGCCGTCACTCAAAAGAGCCATGAGAGAGAGATAGAGACAGAGACAGAGAGAGAGAGAGAGACAGAGAGAGAGAGAGAGAGACAGAGAGAGAGAGAGAGAGAGAAAGAGAGAGAGAGAGACAGACAGACAGAGACAGAGAGAGAGAGAGAGTGAGACAGAGAGAGAGAGAGAGAGAGAGAGAGAGAGAGAGAGAGAGAGAGAGAGAGAGAGACAGACAGACAGAGACAGAGACAGAGAGAGAGAAAGAGAGAGACAGAGAGAGAGAGAGAGAGAGACACAGACAGACAGTGAGAGAGAGAGAGAGAGAGACAGAGAGAGAGAGAGAGACAGACAGACAGAGACAGACAGACAGAGAGAGAGAGATAGAGAGAGAGAGAGAGAGAGAGAGAGAGAGAGAGAGAGAGACAGACAGACAGAGACAGAGAGAGAGTCAAAAAGAGTGACACAGAGAGACACAGGGATAAATTATTCTTTCATCGGATTTGATTATGAGGAATAATTCATGAAAGAAAGAAAAAAAGTGCACGTTGTGAGCTGCGCGTGCCTGCGCGCGGCGTGGGCAACACGGGGTCTTTCATGGGTCTTTCATGTAACACGGTCATGAAAGTTTATGATCTGATACCGCCCCCGCCACTAGCACGGCGCCTGCTCCTGAATCACGCTGCTGGCTCCGAGGCCTCGCCAATTGGCGGGTGCTGAGCTGTTGTGATTAGCTTGATTCAGATGAGGAGTGGGATGTGTTTTGTGAACACCCCGTATGCCGGTCAGTTTATTCTGACAGTTATATGCGCTTCTCGTTTTCATCGTTAAGTCCATCATGTAGGGTCTAGTGTGGTTTCATTTCCATGCCATATCTCCTTGGCTGTTTCATTACAGCCTCCAACGTTGGCAAAATGGCCGGCTAAAACTCAAATAAAAAAACAACAACAACAACAAATAAATAAATGAACACAAGCAAATACATAAAAGTGCATATGAATAAATAAATGCCCGTCTCTGTTTAGATAGAGAGAATGAGTAAATATGGATATGAAAGTTCCCATCATCACACGCAGGCATGCGTGAATCATTTAGGGGGACAAAATATTTGCAGACACGTGTTGAATGGCTGATTGGATCTGTGGGTGTTGACAGAGAGGGCCCCTCCCCTTTCCAAAAGGCTTCCATCCAAAGCCCCACCGCTGAGCCAAGACGTGTCCTATCCACACCTGTACCTGTGGATTACCAGGGATCCATGTTGAAGAAGCTTTACCAAGTGACTCACACTGAATCCAGATACAAGTCATTAATAAGCATGTAGGGGGTGAGGCATCTGATCGTTTACATTGTTTTGTATTTATCTATATATATTCACTGGATATGCAT
>NC_140276.1:8137262-8139762 GCF_964030765.1 Micromesistius poutassou
TGCCCCCGCGACCCGACCCCGGATAAGCAGATGAGGATGAGGATGAGGAGGATAAATATGACATACGAGGCACATAAAGTGTGTGCAGGAAAAATAGCTCAGCACAGAAAATGTGCATTAACATTTGACTTAGAATATCCTACTCATTTTCACGCTTTCCAGCAGCCGGCACCTCGGACCAGGCTGCCCTGCAGTCACCCTCCGCCCCCCCCCACCGCCGTGTTCTGGTCCAACATGATACTCACCTCATCATCACCCTCCTCTCTCCCACCCCTGCACCACCAGCCCCGTTCCCGCTCCTCCTATCTATCCATCCACCCGACGTTCCAGCTTTGATCTTCCAACCTTCCAACAACAACCACTCAGTCCAGCCCTCAGGCCATCCTCTCCCGAGACCCCCCCCCCCCTCAATGTCCATCCTCTGAAATCTCCCCCCCCCCGACGTCCCACCACATCCTCCATCAAAGCTCCCCCCCCCACCTCCCACCTCCCCCCCCCCCCCCCCCCCTCCCCCCTGCCCCTCCCCATTTTCCCAGCATGCTCGGGTGTTTTGACCATTCCGGGGGAAGCGGTGAGTGCTCCCAGGGTACTTATTAGTGCAAAGCTTTTTAATTACTGTCGGCTAATCGATGGCCACATTACCAACGGGGTCCTGATTGCCCGGTTACCATAGTGATGGATCACCTGTGGGAGTCGGCGGCTGCCATCGCCGGAATACGGATACGGATCACCCCTGTGCGCCAGACGCGTGCGGGCGGGGCGTCGCCTTCCATTTCAACCACGTGCAGCGGCGGGGCGGGCGGGGGGGGGGGGGGGGGGCGCGGGGGGGGCTGTCTGCGGCGGCTGGGAACGCGAGAACAGCTCAAGTGGAAAGTTCAGGTGTGCAGGAGGACCGGCGTGATGCAACGGGAAGTAGCAATAAAGGTTAAAAATGAAAGCGCAGCTCCACGGAAACACACTGAGAGAAGCCATTAGCTTAAAGACCCTCGCCAGCCAACCGACTGCAATCTTTGTCACCGCATTCATGAAATATTTCACATCATTTCATACGTACTGATTTGCATTAATGAAAGATAATCTGAACGCCTTTGAAGTTTTATTCTGTCCTCTGGGAGCAGGAGAGAAGCTTAGGCGCGCACACAGCCGGAGACACACACTCTCACACACGCACACACACACACACACACTCTCACACACACACACACACACACGCAGACACACACATACAAAAACACATGCACGGCCCACACACACACATGCACACAAACACTCACCCGTGCACATGCAGACACACTCAAAGTACAAATAGGCGTGCACATATCCAAACAAACACACACACACACACACACACACACACACACACACACACATACACACAAACACACACTAATCTGATGTTTCTGCTTGGCATACAGAATGAGGGCTCTTTGCACCTGTATCTCCCCTAACTATTAATCCTTCCATAGCCTCACCCCCCAAGAGACTGGAGAGCACACACACACACACACACACACACACACACACACACACACACACACACACACACACACACACACACACATACACACAAACACACACATACACACAAACACATGCACACGCCTGCACACAATTACTCTTGTACACAAACAGATAAAAAAGTATCTGTCTCTCTCTTGCATATTCTGTCTCTGTCTCTCATTCTATCTCTCTCCCTCTCTCTCCCCCTCTCTCTCGTTCTCTCCCCTCACTCTCTCTTTCTTTCTCTCTCTCCTCTCTCTCTCTCTCTCTCTCTTGCTCTCTCTCTCTCTCTGCGTTATTCAAAGACAATTCCTCTTGACAGTAACAAAGTAAATCCCAAGTCTCTCTTATTCTTTCTTCCACAAGGCCTCCATATTGAGCTCTTCATCACCAAAGAGAAACAACCCTTTTAATCCCCTCCACTCTGTTCAGACTCCACTTGTCGACCGAGCAGTGGGAAGGCACCGTGTGCAGGGGCCGGGTCCACGGCCGCCAGGGCCTTGATCATGGGCCCCGGGCCAGGAGTGGAACCCGCTAACGCGCATGTCTTTAGCGGCGCCAGGTCTGCCAGAGGAGACCCACGGTGACAGCGTGTGGAGAACACGCGGCCTGGACATAGGAGCGCAGCGGCCCCCAGCCGGGCTGACACGCCGCCCGGGGTGGACCTGGGGAGAAGGGAGCGGGCGAGACATCAAAGCGTCAAAAAACCCACCGTGCCACCGGGCATTTACATGGTGCAGCTCGGACTCACCCAGGCAAGATGTATAGTTAGACACACGCACACACACACACACACACACACACACACACACACACACACACACGCATAAACAAACACACAGACACACACACGCACGCACGCACGCACGCACACACACACACACACACACACACACACACACACACACACACACACACACACACACACACACACACACACACACACACACAAATACACACACACACACACACACACACACACACACACACACACACAAAT
>NC_140276.1:8144762-8169762 GCF_964030765.1 Micromesistius poutassou
GGATGTGACCACTAAGACACACACGCACGCACGCACACACACACACGCACGCACATACACACACTCTATTGTCTATGTTTTACTGTACTGTCTGTGTAGATACCTGCTGTTCGCATAGGTGAGAGTTTGCAGGGGGTTGGGTATCTGGGGGTTGTGTCGTACGTGATGTGATGTTTTGTGTCTGTGTTGATGTATGTTGTGTGTGTGTGTGTGTGTGTGTGTGACTGGTTGTTTGCATAGGTGAGGGTTTGCGGGCGGCTAGGTATCTGGGGGTTGTATCGTATGTGATTTGCTGTCTGTGTTATTGTATTTGTGTATATTGTGGCTGGCTGTCCGTATAAGTGAGAGTTTGCGGGCGGCTGGGTGTCTGGGCGTTGTGTTACGTGACTTGCTGTTTGTGATTTTCCTATGTATGTTGTGGTTGTTCTGATGTGTATGGTTAGGGTATATACACTAAGACACTAAGTGTATAGAGAGGTGTATGCACACGTATACTACACTTTTTAGAATATTTTTGGACTACAACATGTTTTTAGAAAGGTCTGACCAGGGACTGGTGTTGCAAATTAGCCAACGGCTAGAAACCTTTTATGTAACACATCTACAGACATTGTTATGGCATTGACTGTGATAGCTATGTATGTAATAATGTGCGCTGCATTGTCCCTGACAAATAAACAAATAAATAAAATAAAATAAAACAAATAAGAAACCAGAGTAAACCAAATAAATGAACACTCTGCTTGTGACCGCTAATCAATTATTATATAGCATTTTCAAATTAAACCTATACCTCCACGAGATCTGAGCAGTTCTTTCAGGATGTGCTTGTTGTATTTCAGCGTTTGCAGTGAGAGACCCTGCAGGTGTGTGGGAAGGACATTTGAAAGCTGGGGCTCTAGCTGAGAGAGTGTCATGGGCGAGGTACCATAAAAGATTGGTAAGAAAAACAGATTTTTACCCAAATAAGAACAGTGGGTTATATAAGGTCATATTTAAGATACCAACGCATGCTCCCCTGTAGAAGATGTGGAACAAATGTGTGAAGATGGGCTTCAGAGTCATAGGGTTACAAATATAATTATTAAATACTAAAATCCCTCATAGAGCTTTGCTCTTATCAGCATGACACCTGGTATGTAGCGTCAGCAAACATGCTATTTTGGTTAGCCGATCTAATGAAGTGCTTGACACTTGGCAGCAACATTTTTGTATCATCTCTGTATAATTAGTGGTGTTGGAGCATATATGTCAAGTTTGGAGACGTTGATCATGTGGCTATGCAGATATACGACGTCACAACAATAATATACGTTCTTCCGGGTGGCAAAAGCCGAAGCGTTCTCCGATGGCACCACTAGTAAACAAACCTTTCCATGTCATTTGACCAAGACAGAGCGATTGAGAAAACGGCTTGAATTAATGATTTTCTACTTGCGGGGTGCTGCAGGACATCTCATTAATACATTTATTTTGTTGCTGTTACTAAAAGAACGACAGGAGAAAACAGGTGCCAAATCATACGCTTTTGCCCATCTGCAACAACCAGTTTGTGAACGTTCTCTGAAGCTTCTCCTCTCGGGTGCTGTTCTCTTCGTGGTGTTCAAGTGCCTTGTACGAAGCGACAGAGATCCTGTTAGGGGATGCCATCGCCCCCGTGTACGTGGTCGTATGGAGCTCCATCAGGGATACGTCACGCCACGCTGTGGGTCGTAACCATGGGTAACATACATCCTCCCCTTCTTTCTAGAACCAGGCCCAAAACCGCAAGCATCACCTCAATGTTTGGGGTTGATGGGTTGATTGGTCTAGCAGTTCTGCCTTAAACTCGTTCAGAAAATCCAAAAAAGGTTGAAAATCGTTCAGACAGACTTGGCGGTCTCATTGATTTTTCCGTTCAACCGGTTGCACCATGCTTTTCTGCTATATCTAGGGTAGTGGGCGGTAAGAACCGTTCATGGAACCGAATTTTCAACTGAATGGGAAAGTGATAGGAAGTAAAACCATTTAGAGACCTACAAACACAATGCTACCTTCTTCTTGGGAAACCCTGTAATGAATGGTGAGCCAGGACATAACCTGGACTACTAAATAGCAAAACATTGTTACAGTGTTTTGTGCTGTACATACTCGTATAAACCAGTGTAAGGAGAAGCCATAAATAGCAGGTGTAAGGCTGCAGAATGAAGGTCTCACATTTCGAGATTATAGCTAACAGCCGTGATTGATTTGGATGCCACTACGCAGAAACATAAAGCTTTTTAGCGTCTTCCATCAAACAGATGACTATGCAGTTGGTATTTCATAAAATAGATGACTCAGCACTTGATATCAATGTTTTAGCCGTTCAACCTTGACAGAGGTTAGGGGTGCTGCTTCCTTCCACACATAACGTGCCGATTACAATCCATTCATTAGTAAAAAAAGATTAAGGATTCAGTATATAAACAGAGCACCTAAAGTTGTTTGCTTCTTCTAAAGAAAACACACAACTTGCAGCATTTTGGATCAGATCAGACACGGCACCTGCAAACACACACACACACTTTTGCAGCAAGATGCAAATGCACGCACACATACGCACTAACACACATACGCAGAGTGACTGTCACCTCTCATTAGGTCCGGTCTTGAGTTGTCGTGACGACCAGCTCCTGACATGCATCACATCTCATCTCTTTCAAGCTCCTTGGCATTATGAATTATACATGGGTACACACACACACACACACACACACACACACACACACACACACACACACACACAATACTCTGTGCACACACTCATATGCAGACACTCTATATACGGATCAGTTTGTTAATAACCAGGGCCAAGTAAAATTAAAAAGGGAAAAAGTGAAGAGAAAAAATGATATACCAAATCTGTATCCCAAACCAGCACCTTAGTGAAAAGATTGTAAAAAGGAATGTATTGGTTTGACCGTACCTTCAGTAGATAACAACCAAAAGAACTTTCGTCATCAAAGAAGCATAGAACCAAAGGGAATATTTTAAAATACCACGCTGTTTTTCCAATGATAACTTCTACAGCGTTCTGAGACAAGACATTCCATCACAACGCGGTATTGGATGAGACAAACAAATATTTCCAAACATTACGCTCTGTGTTCAAGCTCAGACAACGGAGACGTTTTACAGTTCTTTGTTCTCATCATCATCCCAGCGTCAAACTCCTTTTTTGTGTCCAACCGCCGTCTATCTCCGACCCCTGACCCAGTGCTTGTGGAGTGTGATGTCATATATATCTCTATATATCTCTCTCTATATATATAAATAACAGACAAAACAAACACAATTTGGTATGGAACAGTATGGCTGCTCTTCCTCCCCTGGGCCATGTTTATACGTGTTTGTTTGTTTGTTTCTGATATGTTGGCTGGATAGCACAGCACACGTTGGCAAAAATAAATGTCCATACTTTTCCCTGGTGAGTACACACAGAATTTGGCTGAATTTGATTCCTCCTCTTCCTCCTCTTCCTCCTCTCCCTTTATGTTCCTCACAGCCCATGCATACAAACCACTGATCCAACGTAAAGGCTGCTCCCAAACATTTTGAAATATATGTACAGTAATGTTAATATTAACACACATTAAAGGGGTAGTTCAGGATTTTGGACATTGGGTCTCATTTCCAAGTGAGCCAGTGTGTTATTTATCATTGGAGACTGTTTTCAACACTTTTCATTCAGTCCTTCTAGTTGCAGAAATCGCTGGTGCTAGGCTAGCGCAAGTTGAGGGGAACTGCTAGCCTGCCAATAAAAACAGTTTTACCCACTCCACAGTACACCTGATGCAAACCAATTATAATGCCAGACTATTGATGTAAATGTCTGTGTTGATAGAATAATATTAGAAATAAAACTATCCTTGTATCGCAATGATCACATTACATTTTGGGGGAGTACTTTCTCAGCAGCGGCGGAATTTCACTTTGCTCCGGTGTAGCAACCAATTCACTACAGCAGAAGGTAAACAGAGAAGCGCACTCCAGGTAATATCAGTCCGCCGCTGCCGTAGCTTGCTTCCAACTACAGGGATTATAAACTAAATGCAATGCGATGCAAGGGTAAATTTATTTCTAACACTATTCCATCAACACAGACATTTACATCGATAGTCTGGCATTATAATTGGTTTGCCTTGGGAGTGGGTAAAACTATTTTTATTGGCAGGCTAGCAGTTCCCCTCGACTTGCGCTAGCCTAGCACCAGAGATTTCTGCAACTAGAAGGACTGAATGAAAAGTGTTGAAAACGGTTTCCAATGATAAATAACACACTGGCTCACTTGGAAATGAGACCCGATGTCCAAAATCCTGAACTACCCCCTTAAGATCAAGAATTTACGATACATGGTAAATGGTGCATGCTTGGGAGTATTTCTACATGGTTTGTATTTGATGGTAAAGTGTGGTGATTATGGGCTACAGTTAAGATTAATAGAACTATACTCACTGATACAAGTTCAATATCAATGATATTATATGATTATATCAATGATTTAAACAGTGAACAACAGCATAGCTTTTCCTTCCCAGGAATATGCATTTCATAACGCATTAAAAATATATGTGTATATGGGTGAGTGAATGAAAGCAGAGGATGAGCAATGTGCTGATAAAGAGGGAGAGAGACAGAGAGAGGTAGGGAGGGAGGGAGGGAGGATAGGGAGAGAGAGGAGTAGGGAGAGGGAAGGAGGAGTAGAGGGAGTGAAGAAGGTGGAGAGGTTGAATAAGACTAGCAGGAGCTGGCAGGCAAGATGGAAAAGAGAAAAAAAAGAAAGAAATGTGCTTACCTAGGCTATATAAACAGCAACACACACACACACACACAGACAATCACATTCACACACACATGAACACACATTTATGCTCTCACACACAAACACACGCTCACACACAGACACACAAGCACACATGCACATACAGTCTTTCATCCGCTGCACAGCCGATACATCACTGTTCTCACGGGCCAAATGAGGCAATCGCTCAAAATTATTTGCATATAAACTAATGAAATATTACTGGGTGAAGCCCAGTTGAATGTTAATTACAAAGGTAATGCACTATTTGCTGATTAATGGGTCGTCTCTGTTTCGGGCAGGGGACAGTAAGAGTAAGTGGGTGATCATTGTGGTGTTGGTGGTGGTGGGGGGCGGGGGGGGGGCGGGGGGTGCGTTAACCAGGAGAAGGAACAGAGGTAAACGCAGGTGAGAGGAGAAAACACAGGGTTATCATTGTGGAGATGGAACTGCCAATGAGGAGAGGCTGAGGGGAAGAGGGGGAGAGGCAGGGTGGGAGAGAGGGAGAGCAGGAAGAAAGACATGGGGAGGATCGAAGCACACAAGAGCTAGAGAAGGGAATGAGAGGGAGAGAGAGAGAGAGAGAGAGAGAGAGAGAGAGAGAGAGAGAGAGAGAGAGAGAGAGAGAGAGAGAGAGAGAGAGAGAGGGAGACAGAGGTGAGGGGTTCTTGAGCCAGGGTTTTCCCGGACATTGTTACACACCACAAACTCTTGTTTAACTGGAGTGGGTGGAATGGAAATGCATTATTCATCCGCGGGTCATTAATTATGAATCCAGCAAAAGCAGACGAGGCCAAGGTACGCTAGTCAAAGAATGTTTTTGCTGAGGATAACAATTACATGTTTCGTCCCAGTCTTTGACCCGCTGCAAGTTTGTTGAAAAACTCGTTTTGGTAAAAGTAAAAAAAGATTGATGATTGTTTATATAAATAACTTATTGTGATTTTTCGGGACCATTGCCATGATTCTGCCTTGAAATGCTCTCGTGGAGTAACAACATTCTACTTCATGCAACCTTCCGTCCTGTTATTCTACTTTTCTAAGAGGCAGCTTCAGGTGTAATTATGAGTCCACTTACTACCATGATTACAGCTAACAAAGATAAAAGGACCTTACAATCTTCCTCTTATTTCTGAGGACAGCCCATTCGAATAATCATGTGTCCAGACACACAAAGACAAACACGGGATAGACCCTCACAAAACCAAGTTCTGGCATTCATGTATCTAGGCTGACCATGAATGGCTTTCGAATTTCAGAATGGTCATTCCATTACCTCTGGCAGCAGTTGAGACCTTACCATGATTGGCACAGAACTCGTGTATACTTTGGACAGTCGAGCAGCACCGCATTGCTGTTATGCTATTGAGGCTCTCCACGGACATAGAATACTGTTGCATCTCACACCTCTTCAGTATACTCAAGAAACAGTCTCCAACATTGTATTTGTACTCGTTGCAAGCTTCATAAAAGTCCTGAGGGATATTCAGGGATAGATGGCTTGCTCATTTGTGCTGGTGGCTATCGATGTACCAATCATAGCCCCACTTTTCAACAAAGAAGATAATTACAACTGTATGCGCCAATATTCAGTTACAGTAGTGGGGTATCAGTAGGCCATCAACTTTAGTTTTCAGGACATAAATGTAGGTTGGGGTGGAAAAGAGCGTTGAGGGTGAGACACAAACTCTACACTTTTTCCAGCAAGACCAGCGTGGAAGACTTTTTCCACCATGGTCTGAAGAATTTCAGGGGGTTAGTGTTCCCATTATCAATAATAGCTGATGCAGCATATCCACTGCAGAAACCATATCCTGAAGGACAGGGCCAAGCACAAGACCAGCGACGGTTTAATTACAAACTGAGTCGAGCGAGAATGTCTGTAGAATGGGCTTTCGGCAGACTCAAAACTCGATGATCACAGAGTCGAGATTACTAATCAGGTGGTGACAGCTTGTTGCGTATTACACGACATTTGGAGAGGGGTTGAAGAGTTGAAGGTTTCAGGAAACCTTCAGGAAAGCGTGGCTGATGAAAGAAGTGGACATGCAAGGGCAAGGGCCGAGCCCTGACCACACGGACGGGACATGACACTCGAAGGCCATTGCCTCAGTGTTTAGCAAAACTCTGAAATTATAAGGCCCAAAGCTGCGGTGCTCTGTACGAGTAGGTCTTATAGGATTATAACACTTGTACATGGTTCAGGCTATTCAGTTCTTTGCAGTTGTTTGTTGGATATAGAAACACATTTTTCAAAACCTTGTTCTAACATACTTTAATGCTACATACAGAGTGATATAAACCAACGTAAGCATTTGAAGTCATGTTACCATCATAGAGTTGCCTTACTTCAACATTATCAGTAACAGGCGAGGTCAGGCAACACAGGGAGATAATCCCATCGCCACCCCCCAAAACATTATCATTAAAAGGATAAAAATAGCTTGCTCACATGTTCGTTTAACTAGTCCTCATCGTTTACCAAAACAAAACTAGGCTAATCTGCTCATCATTCATCAGCCAAAATAAAATGTTTCTAACCCTTTAACTAATGTTCTTGTTTCTATTGCTGACATGTGTATTTATTTGCACTCATTTAGCTCATGCAAGGCAGAGGAGAGGGGCTGTTCAGTACTGGGTACAGAGGCCTCTCCACCTGACTAACCGGTGGTTAGTCTGGTACACAGCGGCCGAGACCCTTTTGCAGGATAAGGTGTTGCATACAACGCTGGCGTACTGTGCATTGCAGCAGTGGTCATCATTTGACCACTGTCGTCACCTGCACTTTCCCTTTAGAGCTTATAGTGCACTCGCTCTAATTCCATCTCTGTGCAATGACATTTGTCTGCCTTGAGCGTCCTCATGGTCCCGCTGTTGTTGCTCCATCACTGATGGCGGTTAACTCCTTAACACGGCTTTCCTTCACAGTGTCAGCTTTAGGACTGCCGATGCTGCCTTTGATTTAGCAGGTGGTTTGCTCCTCACTTCACCTGGAGGATCTGAAGTGCTTGAAGTACTTGCTGCCCCTTCTCCATCTTCAGGCTCAGTGTTGCTCATCTCACCAACATTGCTCTCCCTTTCTGTGAGGCAGAAAGTTAACTCTCACTGTTAAACAATATGGTAGAAATACTTAATATATTTTATGAAATTCAACATTAGAGAGAAGGGTTTTTTGTGCGAGGGAGATAAAAATATAGAGTGGGGTTGGGATAATTGTTATGTATTATTAGCCTACTGGTATTACTTATTTGCCATTCATTTATTACTTTTATCATCATCGTTGATTGTCACCAAATTTGACACAATTGTTCTTCATGCCAATAAAAGTAGTTAACCTTCATCACTCAGCTGGTGAACACATCCACCTTCAATGAAATGTTTAGGGTTGAAAGGGGTGCTTTCATCCATAATTCTGTCAAGTTTGCCGTAAAAGGGGCATGTGAATTTTATGTCAGAGGATTCTCCACTTTCCCTCATTATACCACTTTTGGTAAAGTACCTTTGACGCATATTTTCTTTACTTTGACGTGGCGCTGCAGTGCCATCCTAATGAAGCCCCTTGCTTTGAACTGAGGAAAACCTTAGAGTTTTGGTTCGTTGTAGACCCTTAGCTTCTACGTTTGATAACTTGAGAAGTGAGTGTTGTTTCTTCCCTCGGACCAAGCTATTCCTCAACAAGCCTCGTCAGCATATAGTCCATAGTTCCATCTACTAGTTCTTTTGTTCCTGCGACCAAGTGACGCAATGGCAAGCCAAGAGGCCTGAATGACAATCAGATCATCAATCAATCACAATGCACAGGATACGAAGACTCACAGCGAACCAAACCAAACCATGGAGGTCAGAGTATGGTTTGTTACAGAGGGGTCTAAGTTCTTCTGGATTGTTCACATATGTGTGAAAAAGAATGCTGACTAATCACTCGAGTTCATTTGGGAGGTTGGAAGGGACTGAGAGTGAAAACACCCAAAGACACAAAGACAGCGGACTGGGTTTGGTGACAGGGCAGGAAGATCAGATAAAGGGCATACCAAACTGAAGGCTTAAGTACACAGGAGGATACTTTTGCGATTGCACTGTTTCTAACCTTTCGAGTGACTTTAAGAGGTTTGTTTTCATTCCTGCTCGAGTGGCACTGTTCAAATTGTTCAGTTGATCTCTCTGTAGTTATTTTTTCCTTCCCTAGATGTCCTTATCCTCACGTCCAACATCATGATTATGATTGCGCTTGATTGGGACCTGTTGCTGATTGTTAACTGTAAACATCCTTCTGTTTCAGTGTCTACAGAAAGGCCTGACAACACGTTCAATCCTGAACAGACCCCCCCCTCCCCCCTCATCACACCACAACCCCCACCCCGTATTTTCTTTAAGCGCGGGGGGGGGGGGGGGGGGGGGGGGGGGGGGGGGGCTCAAAGGCCATGCATAATGTATGTTCCCTTTGCCTGGCCTGCTGCGCGAGTGACTGGAGAGATTGATAGATGGATGGATTGATTGATTGATGATGACAGTTATGACTAATTCATAAAAAGCCGTAGCTGAATGCGCATGTCGCTCACTCACGTTGACTCGCTCTGCTGGACGCCCCCCTTTTGGCCAGCCCTCATAGCGGTGGAGAGAGAGCGATGTGTGGGCCGCCGGGGTGTACCGAGACATGGGTCAGAATGAGTTGGTTTTTATGCAGTGGGTCTGTTGCATATGGACCGCTTTTTATCCAATGCAACGGCAGCCCTGCCGACGCGCCGGACACAGCCCATTACACATGCCCTCACAGAACTATCCACACGAGAGGCAGAGACACACACACTCAGGCATGCAAAAATGCACACACAAACATGAACGCACACACATATACAAACATACACACAGCTGCATACACATATCCACACACAAACACACACACACACACACACACACACACACACACACATACATACATACATACATACATACTGTATATGCCCAAACACAATAACACACAAGCACATACACATGCATGGACACATATGGATACACACAAAAACACGCATACACACACATACGCACACATGCATATACTCTGCCACAAGTTTGAAGACTCAGCTCTTAATTACGGCAAAGGAAATGCAAAGAAAGTATACGTCTGCCATGAATATGAAACAGGGCGTCAGTGGAAAGCGCTGGAGAGCTTTGACAGCACCAAATTATTTTCACAAAAACAACGAGACACCACAGGTCAAAACAGCTCGGAAGCAGGCGCCTGTCTGCTATAGAGATGCAAACTGGGCTTCTGTGGGATGAGGCAATGGATGAACTGGTGTTTTAATTTGACACTGTATGTCTGGCTGAATATATTGCGGCACACAGAGACAGTGTTGGAGTAGAGAACGCATAGGGCTTGTTGCTGTAGGTAAATATTGCATCAGTCCTTTGTAATGACAAATGAAACTCTTATCAGGCGTGTTTTGTTTTCTGGCTAAACGGGCATATTTTTGAACGCTCATCGCATGATAGTCGGCGATGTGAAAAGATAGCTTCATATTTCGTCATTCAGTATGGCAGTTGTGATAAATGCACTTTCAAATACTTTGCCGACTTACTCATTTGTGACGAACGTACACAGTTGGACTCACCAGACACACCTGCAGGCACGCATACACCATGCACACAGACAAATACACACACAAACACACACACACACGCTAAACTAGTAGCCAGTCCAACTGTTTTTTAAGAAAACAAACCATCACATTCAAACACTGTCTTCCCTGACACACAGAACCGCTTATGGTTAAAAAATGTCACCCGCGAGTATCATCGCTTTTCCCTCTAAACTGAAAACATTAGCATATAACAGGGTAGCCTGTTCAATAGCAGCTGTTTGCCCGGCCCCACAGGCCTGCATATCTATGTGTGTAATGGGTTTATTTTATTTGGGTCTTGTTATCTCCAAGAAGGAGAGTCTTTTGTGAGTGACATGATATGGAGGGAGCAAATAAAGGGACTTTTTTACAGGGACTTCAAGCGCGCTCTGCATGCTATGTCAGTGAGCTAGCGACGAAGGCTAAGCGTTTCCACATTCAAAGGGGGCCAATGAATATTTGAATAGGCCCCAATCTGACAGACCATGCGTAATAGGAGAGGATCAGAATATTATCAAAAGTCCTCTTTTCTCTCTCTTTTTTTCATTCCTTTATTGATACGTTTCACAAGCTGTATGAGTCCTTTTTGAACTCAGTAGATAGAAGGACATGGGTGAAAGTACAAAAAAAAGCAAAGTTAAGAAAATATACCACCTGAAAATGTAATAACTGTATTTGTTTTCTTTTAAACTCAATCTAAAATCAGACTTACATTGACTTTTTTTTTGGAAAGTGAATAAATCAATCTGAGAGAAATATTGTCACTTAGGTTTGCGAATTCATGGATGCATTTTCACATGAAGAAAGACCTCATAACCTCAATAAACCTGTGTTTAAATATACACCCATATCTAGCTCTTTGCTACCTTATAGCATACAGTATGTCCGTATGTTGACAATGGCCAAATGTCCAATCTGAGGGGACAGAGTTAAGCATTGGGGGAGGACGAGGCGTGTGTGTGTGTGTGTGTGTGTGTGTGTGTGTGTGTGTGTGTGTGTGTGTTGGGGGGGGGGGCTCTTTCAAAGGGGCTTTTTCAGCATTATTTGTAGCCATTTAATTTTTACCTTCAGTCATTTAGCAGGTAGGCCTACTGTTAGCCTAGCTATTTTTACTTCTGAACCAAAAATTTATGCAATGAAGTGAAAGGTGAAAGAAGCAGTTTAAAGACCTACCCAAATGTGGTACCAAATATGTATTATAAACTACGGTGTAAGTTTGAGGCCTTTATCCACAATTTAGCAACTATAAGGCATTACCGTATTAGTTGCAACGTTCCATTGTGATGGTTCTTCTTATGGCAGCAGAAAGCAGATATAACCCGCTGATATGTCAGAAGAGTAGACTCATACGGGCTGATAAGTTGGAGGCCATTTTACACCAGTGCACTGAAAGGGGTCATTTATATTGCATGATCTTCAACATAGTAATATATATATTCCGTAAACTAAAATAAGAAGGTCAGTGAGAGAAAACAAAAGTTAAATCCTATTTATTATGGAATATTGAAAATATAAAAAATAATATTGATTTTAAGCCCAGAAGTGAGTATCAACTTACTTTCTTCTAAGTGAGTACCTCCGTTATCTTAACATATACAAGGAAGTTACATTTAGAATAAGTTACTTGTCATCCATGTTTCCAGAAAGCAATTATGCACAAGCAATAAAAATACGTATTTTTACGTGTGGTTCAGAATCTGAAAGTGGGTCACACTCCGGCCCATTACATTGAGTAAGGCATCACTTTAAAGCAATTCTTGCAATCACCCTTTGGCATGAGTACAATCTCCTGGGCATCACAGAAAGAGGTGTTAGGGGTGAGTTTTTATTACATATTTTATACCGTCTGCTTTGTACAGAAGCCATCCTCCAGTGATCGTTTTCATCTTTGGATATGCACTTGTAGACACGCTCGAGACCTAAAATGTAAGTCTGTATTATAAATTTGCAACAGATTCTTAAATTTACTGTCAGTTGCTTGAGGAGAAGGTGTGTGAGAGAAAGAAAAATGGATCACCTCTAGATGAGTCATGTCTTTTGGCATGCAAAGACTTATTTTTTTTATTATTATTTATTTTCCCAAGACCAGCCTGATATGTGCTTCAGGTCCTGATGAGGTGAGGGGGTTGTGGCACAAGTTTTGTGAAGAGAGAAAACTGTAATATGAAATAGGTTCCACTGTTTTGGTTTTCTTTGCTGGCTTATTAAAGCTTCTTGCACTTTGCTTTAACTATGGCGGCTCACCATAGTTGCAAGTAAACGTTGGCTTGTAGCGCCGACTGCTATCGAGATGAATGATCAATACATATAACAGAAATTGATTATTATAGGTCTTTGAATGTAGTTTACCTTTATGGATGGAATAAGAGCAAACTGTGTGATTTACTGCATTTCAAAGTGAACTAAAAACGTTATTTTTTGCAGCTGCAAATGTTGAAATGGCTGAAATATAATGCTTTGAGTGCTCGGCCAATCACAGATGTTCAGCACTGCAAGCCCCAACCCAAAGTTCCTGTACTTTTGGGGTTAGTACTAGCCCCGCCCCCCCGGGGAGGGAGGGGCAGGGATTAGTACTAGCCCCGCCCCCCCGGGGAGGGACCTTTCCAATAGAATCCAGCTGGAGACCTCCAGCCAGAGGCCCACCTCAACGCCTCGACCCTTCTCCGTCCCCAGAACCCATTGGCAAAATCATTTGTGTCATCACCTGTGTTGAGAAAACACTTTATCATGCTTCCTTATCAATAAATAATATACCACTGTATTACATTGTTGAGCGTACTGATTTATCGTGCTTATCATTAATAAATGAGTGTATTATATGTACCAGTGTAAACTCCAGTGTCCCCATAGCAATTCGATAGTCAAGGTTTTCTGTGAAAAATATGAATGACTAAACTTTATTTACATAATATCAATACATATTTTATTCAGCCTAGATTCGTAGGTCTGATAAAAGAGCAGAAAAATAATAATAATCATACAATGATACAACAAGGTCTCTTCTTGCATATACAAGTCACGTTGCAACAGGAAGTAATAAATGAGCTCAAGTAATATTACTTGACACAGGTTTTATATGTTAAGATGCCACTGTATTATATGCCGACGTGTGGAACTATGAGGCAAGCTATCGAAACCTGATCATGTCACCAGAACTCGATTTAGACCCTGGTTCCTGCAGTGGAAATGAACAGAGTTCCTCCAAAGATTCCTAGTTCCTGGGTAAAGTTACGGAGGGAGGCATTCTAATGTAAACCAATCGAGATGTTGGGATTGGGTAGTCATTTTTCTTTTCCCCATCCATATCTATGCAATGTGTTGATTGATTGAATGATTAAATAGTTTACTATTTAATCAGCACAAAATGTTTACAAGAGCAAAAAGTTGTTCATAGTCAGACTCATCATTTTGCTCTCAAAGTGCACCAGATTGATGCATTAACTTTAAAAAGTACAACATTTTCATCCAGCCCCAGGATCCCCTACAGCGACTGAGGTCCACCCACCATAGTCTCACAAAGTCCCCAGAAGCACTGATAGTGTTTCTGAATCATGATTTCAAATGGTAGACCTGGCCAATTCTTGATCCATGCTCAGACACTGCCCCGAGCGCTGTCCCTGACTCTTATCTGGGCCTTGCCTTGCCCAAAATTGAAAGAATATCCAGTAATATTCTGGCAGCCTCAGCAGCCTCAGAGTAAGATGATGAACCACTTCAGCACTGCTAACGTTGCATCTTATGGGTCAATAGATAGGTGACATTATAGAGAGGGGGCTTGAAGTGCAAAATACTGGAATTAAAGTAATTAATTACAAAAAATTACCAAATTACTGCCAACAGGATAACTAACATTACTATGCTCCTCAGCATCCACACTGGAGGCGATGTGTCATCCCTATGTGCAATCCGTATAGATAGCAAGTTAGCTTACGTAAATTAGGTAGAAGCAAACTTACTTAGCAAGGCTTAGCTTTACTTATAACTTAACTCAACAAAACGTCTAGTACAGTACAGAGTACACGTTTGAGCTGTTACTGTGTTGTATGGTTGTGGTTACTCTAGTGCCACTGCGTAGAGAGTTCATCACCAAAACCAAAACTTGCGCTTGCTGCACTGAACAACATCCGAGGGGCACTGAGCTATCACTCAAAAACTCCTTAGCCAATGGGTGCACCCCCTCAATAAAGCCCACCCACACATGCAGTTTGTGTAAGAACAGCAAACAAAAGAATAGGCAGCGTGACCGCAAAGCCGACAGCGAGGCCAAAGAATCTGATCAGTGAGAGAGAAGCAGAGGGAACTGCAAACAAAAGGATGTTATCAAAAATAGAAAAGACCAAGTATACACGACACGATTACACAACTAACCTAAGTTATACCTTTTTGAGAGGAGTTTTTATTTTGCTTCAGTTTGATTTATTCTCTCCCAAATTTAATCAGAAGAATTTAATTCATTTTATTGCACTGCTGATTGTAACGCTCACACAGAACAATCGTACTAGCTTTAAAGTTGACTTGGGTCGTAACCATGGGGATAACACGCTCGCTCACCATGAAGAAAGCTCTTTTTTTATGCCTCATAGTGTTCGGATGCAAGCTGAAACAGGGGGTTCAGTTACACATTAATCTAGCGTTGTATATGGGACATATTTAGCCTTACTCTTACACAGCATAATTAGAACGCATGCATTTTGTTCAGTAAATGCCAGAGATTGGGTGTGTGTGTGTGTGTGTGTGTGTGTGTGTGTGTGTACACGCATGCGTGTGTGTATGAGCGTGTGTGTGTATGTGTGTGAGTGTGTGTGTGTGTCTGGCTTAACAGGCTCTGCTGACACACACAGCGACAGACAGCGACGACGAGAGGGAGAAAGATAGAGGGACCTTTTACTACAGGTAATAAAGGAAGCTGTCATTATACCGAACAGGTAGTGAAAGGCTTTGTGTGTGTGTGTGTGTGTGTGTGTGTGTGTGTGTGTGTGTGTGTGTGTGTGTGCGAGTGTATGTGTGTGTGTGAGAGAGTGTGTGCGGTGGGGGCTTATAAATCTAGATCAGTTACACCCAGCTATATTTGACCATCTGCTGTCTCTCTCCGCCCTTTCCTCCTCCCTTCCCATCCCACCGTTAAGACATCTGAACCGGCCGTTTGTGGCCATTTCTGATGGCCAAGACCAGGTCCCTCCACTAATCCACGCCTCACCCACACTCCCCTGCCCTCCTTTGCTACGTTCTCACAGTCTAGTCCGTCTCTCCACCCATTTTACGCCTCTCCCTCCTCCACCACCCCAACCCGCCATCCCCAACCTTATGCTGGCATAAATCACCTCTCTGCCATAGTTTTAATGGCTTTTTAATGAGCCTAATGTTTTCTGTTTTAATGAACTTCTTACGTCAGCCTTAATCATTTTAGGGGGTGGGGTGGGGCTGGGGTGGGTTTGGCGGGGAGGGGGGGGCGTGGCGGATGGGATGCGGGTGAAAAATGATTGAGAAATGGCCTACATTAATTTAATTTACTGTTCAATCTGCACAGCCCTCTCTTCACTAGCATCGGAAGGGCCAGGGCAAAGGAGCGAGACGGAGGGAAGGAAGGGAGGAGCTGGGAGGAGGAGGAGGAGAAGGAGGAAGAGGAAGTGGAGGAGAAGAGAAGTAAGAGGGGGAGGAAGAGGGGAGAGAGGAAGTGGAGGAAGAGGAGGAGAAGGAGGAGGATTGGAGGTGTGGCAGAAGGTGGGGCCCATAACGTTAAGAAATGGAAAAAAGTTATAATGTAAATTTGAAAAAGAACGAACAATTGAGGGGGAATCAGAGTTTAAGGGCGGGCGGGGGGCCGGGGAGTGCTCACCTGGTGGTTTAATGAGGTAATAGTGGAAGGGAAAAGGAAAGACCAGCCAACACACTTGGGCAGAGTCGGGGGTGTGTGTGTCTGTGTGTGTCTGTGTGTGTGTGTGTGTGTGTGTGTGTGTGGGGGGGGGGGGGGGGGGGGGGTGTGCGGTTGGGTGTGTGGTGGTTAAGCAGGGAGGGTAATTTATGAGGCCTCGCTGTAGGCTTGTTGTTCCGCCTTATCTCCAATTAGGCTGCATTGTTGGGGCATGCCGTCGCTAGCTCCTACCACTGTGTAAGACCAGCGGATTTACACAATGGCCATTAACACAGCGGGCCGGAAATAAATGAGCAGGGATACCGCAGGCATCTGTCCTCCTGCCCCCGTCTAAATCCTCCGTCTCTCAGTGAGTTTGTTCGCTTCCCTTAACCCCTTTCTGTGTCGCGCCGAACCCTCCGTCGTTATCCACGTGAGACGTCTGCCACGGTCCGACGTACAAAGCCATGAAGCAGCTGGTGCAATCTTAATCAACTGTAATAGTGTGAGCGTGTGCGTGTGCGCGGTTTACACAGTGATAGAACCAAGGACACCTTGGCAGCTCAGTGTGGGAGCAGGGGCCTCTATTTCACTGCGGTGATTGCAGGAGGCTGCGAACGCGCCAAGGCTGACTGCCAAGCTTGTTTTGCACTACCTGAGCTGTGCTGTCTTCTGATGTCAGACCACACACACATAAAGTCAAAGGCATCTGCGTGATTGTGCGTGTGTGTATGTGTGTGCACGCCTTTGGGTGTGCGTAAGCCTATGTGTGTGTCTGTGTGTGCATGTGCGTGCACATTCTTTCCTGTGTATGTGTGTGTGTCTCTGTGAGTCATTTGTTTGAGCATGCAGGCGCCTACATACACATGTCTGCCTTTGAACATACACGTGTATGTGCTTGTGTGTGTGTGTGTGTGTGTGTGTGTGTGACAATGTCCTCAAGGCTAGTAGTGTTGCTGTGCCGGGCGGACAAGTTAACCTGAGAGACGGCTGCCGCTGCCTGCATACCCCCCAGCCCTGGGCCCCGTACCCCGTACGCCGTACCCCGGGCCCTGTACCTGGGCCCCGTACCCGGTCTAGGTAATGAGCTGTGGCGGCAGTGGCTCCACAGCGGCCACAGGTCAGCTCTGTAATACATCTCTGCAATTCAGGCAGAGAGACCAAAACACATCAAAATAAACCTTGACACATGACTTATGTATTTCACCCATTCCTTGAATAATGGATCACTGACACGAGCCAAACGTTTGTCTGGAGGTATTTGCAGATTAGCGCTGCATGGGTGCGTCGTGTGTATATATGTGTGTGTGTGTGTGTGTGTATGTGTGTGTGTGTGTGTGTGTGTGTGTGTGTGTGTGTGTGTGTGTGTGTGTCTGACCGTGTTAGCCACGATCCTGGACTGGGAGCGCAGTCGACGGAGTGAGCAGAGCCACCTCGCCCCCTGTGGGTAGGCCGTGTCCATTATGTCCTCTTGTTAGCCCAGCAGGACACACACACACACACACTACCCCCTCCCACGGCGTCTTGGTGTCTACCGCCACCTGTCTGTTCTACTTCTCAAGGCTTTGTTTTGTACGTTCGTCTGTTCGCATGGCATAGCCTTCCATTTATTTTCCCTTTGTGCCCCTCCACCCCCCAACCCTTCCTCCCTCCCCCCCCCCCCACCCCCCCCGCACACACACACACACACACACATACACACACACACACACACACCGTCCCCATCCCTCATGCATCTCTTTAGTTTTCATTTTCTTAAGGGTACAGTCTGCTATCAAAGTGAAGGTTGCATTCTAGCTGCTGCTGGCCCACATTTTGATCACTGTCCATTATTCTGACATGCCTTTACAAAGAGAACACATTCATTATGAGGGAGAGAGAGAGAGAGAGAGAGAGAGAGAGAGAGAGAGAGAGAGAGAGAGAGCGAGAGAGAGAGAGAGAGAGAGACACACACACACACACACAGAAAGAGAGAGAAATATTTCTGAATAACTTCATTTGCTTTCTTTTAGTGCGGCCTATTGATCTGCAAAGTGGATATTTGTCGCTTTGCTGCTCTGCCAGAAGGGTCAAGTCTTTGGTGCATCCTACTCCTAGCAACCAAGCGGCAGAGTAACGATGAGGCCATACCGTCATTAAATGTTTAATTAAATGTTTACAATTCAGTCGTTAAGAAGGCGCTTTTATCCAAATTGCCATACGTGCAATCAAGGAGGAGTTGAGTATCTTACTCAAGGATGCTCACGTGCAGATTGTGGCCGGTGGCTCTTCACTCCAGAACCTTTTGTCTGTGTGTTAAATACCCTACCAGCCCCCCCCACGTCAAGATATCTTACTCAGGTATTTGCCGCGTTATATCACATCCTACTGCCACACAGTATTCCAGACATCGGTAATTGTGTTGCCCTAACGCACCACCTCCGTCTGGCCCCACCCCCGCCTGCTCCATCTCACCTGTCACCACCCGTCAGATGATCCACGGGCTCATCAGAGGCGGGTCGGCGAGGACCACCGGACCCCAGACAAACACGCACCCAGGTGCCCCCCCCCCCCAAGACCACCGGACCCCAGACAGACACACAGCCAGGTGCCCCCCCCCCCCCCCCCCCCAACCTGAACCCCTGACACAAACAGACAGCTCTATCGGCCCGCCGGCCCTAGTGGGCGGGGCTTACCACGGACAACCTCACAAGACACTGGGATGGAGTATACGTGTGTGTGTGTGTGTTGGAGGTGTGTGTGTTCTTGTTAACGGGTGACAGGTTTAAAGACGACCAGGTTTTTCGTCTATTTCTGCCCCTCATTAATTTGGACCTGGAAAGACTGGACCTAGATTCTATGTGTGTGTGTGTGTGTGTGTGTGTGTGTGTGTGTGTGTGTGTGTGTGTGTGTGTGTGTGCGCGCGCACGTGATGCATGAAAGTGTGCCTGCATAGATGAATGCCTGCTTGTATCTGCCCGAGTGTATGTGTTTGCATGCATCTGTGTGTGTGTGTGTGTGTGTGTGTGTTGCTGTTGGCATACGTGTCAGCCAGCTATAACTCTCCTGCTGTAGCCCTTGGGTTGTTGGATGTGGAATTAAACAGTCTGGAAGGGACGGTTCTGACAGCTACACTAAATAAGTCCAGTAATGTTTTCACTCTCATTGGACCAAGAGGGCAATCTAAGCCTGGGCTGCTCCAAACTTAGCCTAGATGCACATTAGCAGTCTAGGAGCTCTGCTTCGCTCATCCCCCATCTCTCCATTCCTCTCTCATACCTTTCTTATTATCGTTAGCGCTAACTCTTTGTGTGTGTGTGTGTGTGTGTGTGGCTCTCTCTCTCTCTTCTCTCTCTCTCTTTCTGTTATCTAACTAGGTGTGTGTGCGTGTGTGTGTCTCTCTCTTTCTGTCTCTCTCACACACACACACACACTCACGCACACACACACACACACACACACACACACAACCACACATGTACACCCCCCCCCCCCCACACACACATATCTCAGAGGGGCCATGATGTTAGCCAGTGGAGTTACGATGGAGGTCTGGCTGATTCAAATGAAGAGCCAAATGGGTTGGCGGCAACGTGGCGTGGCAGGCCTCGCTCAGCCTGCATACACTATGAGGCTGCAGCCTCCACGCGGTCGCCGCGACCAGCGGCGCCTTACCCACCAGGCATCTAATTTCTCAGCTTTTTCCACAAGGTCAACTTTTTTATTAAAATCTACAAATTTCAAATGGGAGTTGTTTAGCTATTATAAATCGAATCGGTACTCGTTTAGAATACAGGAGGTGTAAATGCCCCGGTTTGGTAAACAGCATTTTCTTTCTTGTAATTACCTCCCCTGTAATGTATCATGTCAAGGTGGGCCCTTGTGCGATGTGCAACAACACAGACAGCGTTCCTCATATGAAGTCGAAATATGATTAATGAGTGAAGAAATATTTTAAGATGTAGGCCAGCTACAGCTTTTAAATCATCCTCCTCGGGATTTCTAACCATGGCCTAATTTTCATTAAGGTCTACAAGCCGCACGTATTTAATCAAGCTGCGAGCGTTCATAAAACATTTAACGTTTATGATCATTGGCACTTATTAAAGTTAAGTAGCTCGCCTATTGAGCCACGCCGGTCAAACGCTCTCCGTCCTTAAATCACCAAAATGGCTGCGATTGTGGAATCAGGGAGATGGAAACGAACGTTTCATAAAGTCTGTCTACAGGTTTTATTCTCCATCAGTACATTAAAATATTTTCTTCCCTCAGATCGTGACCTCAGAGTGTGTGAGCTAGCTTTAGTTGACTCCCCAATCCCCACCTCCACCCCCCCCACCTCCCCCCGTCTGGCCTTCCTTGAGATGGTTTCTTTAGTTGGTTCATTACCACCTACTCTCACACGAATTACATGTCAGGTTTTTTTTTCTTCAAATTGCAGTTTAGAGGGATTGTACTTACATGCACTTGCAAGTACAGAGACGCAATTAAATAGTGTGTTTGTAAAAAGACACACTCACACACAGACACATACACACACACTCTCACACTCACACTGCGAAACGTGACATGTCTAATTGTCCACAACGCACAGACAAAGAAAGACACACACATCCACACAGAACTACACTGTTATACTTTGATTGTGGGGCCTGATTATGATGGATGATATTTTCCGTGCAGATGTCGATGTTAAAGCAATAGACTGAAAGCATCGGGCTCCAACGCTACACTCACGCACCACTATGGTTGTGTGATTGTTCCCGATCGCTTGGCGAGCGCGTACACGTGACAGCGCTGAAGGTAAGCAGAGTGATGTATGTGTGTGGCACGTAAGGACGCCAAACAATATCGAGCAATCATAAAACCTGAGGATATCATTTTTCCTTTCCTCTTTTATTCCTCCCGTATGTATATTTGTACGTGATCAGAGGGGCGACTCCAGGGGGGCGGGCTTGAGATGATTCAACGGAGAGATTAAAGTTTTAATAACGTTGAACATTTTAATTTTGTATTATTATGTATTTTAATTAAATGCAAGGTGACAACGACGATGTTGCCGTTTAGCGCTCACTTCCGCTGGGTGTTGGCGCTCAGCGCCGCGCCCCCTCCTCCCCACGCGCGCCGACACGCCTCTTGCATGACTCCGTTTTCTTTGCTTCTTTTTTTCCCTTTTCTTTCTTTATTTTTTATTTTTTTCGCTTGGCAAGTGTGGCTGTGTTAAGCTGTTCCTGGGAGCGTTGGACTCTGTGGTTTTTGCCCCCGTTCGCCATTGTCAGTCAACACTGAAATCCTGCTTACTGCCCTGTGAATGTGCAAAGAGGATCGCCTCTTTGTGGACTTCTCTCTCGTGGTAAAGACGGATCAGAGCAGAAAAAAAAAACGCTTTCAGTGCGGAGGGACTGGGAGAGCCATGCCACGGACCAGACCCTATCTATCAGTGACCGCTGTTTGGAATATTGTGCTATTTAACACATATTTTAACAAATAAAATCAAAAAATGGAATGCGCTTCAATTCAAGTCTTTATATATATATATATATATATATATATAATAAAAAAATGAATATTGTTTGTGTATATACATACCTGTATATATAGAAATGCTACTGGGTGTTAAACACAAATAGGTATGGCTGTTGTTGGTTACATGCCTTATTTCCTTTAGGAACCACAGCAGAATAAATAGGAGGATCAGCACTTTCCTCCAGGCCCGTCTCCTGGTGGGGGAGACAGTGACTCTGTGACACGACTCTCTCGCTCATTATGCTCTTTATTTATGTCGCCACCGCCTCATTGCTGGGGTGCAGCGGTGGAGACACACATGGATCCACCGCAGGGCCATCTTTCTTAATGTGCTCCTAACACACACTTCCCCTCACTGGTTTGTCTGTTCCCTCACTTTCTCCCCCTGTCTCTGCCCCTCTCTTAGTATCTCTCTCTCTCTCTCTCTCTCTCTCTCTCTCTCTCTCTCTCAGTATCTCTCTCTCTCTCTCTCTCTCTCAGTCTCTGTCTCAGTCTCTTTCTCTCTCTCTCTCTCTCTTTCATTTCTCCCAGACACCCAGGAGACAGATGGAGCAACTCTCAGGTCCACAGTTTAGCTCTTCAAGGCTGCTAAAGAAGAAGAGAGTTTGTGTGTGTATGTGTGTGTGTGTGTGTGTGTGTGTGTGTGTGTGTGTGTGTGTGTGTGTGTGTGTGTGTGCGCATGTATACAAATATGTGCATCTATGTGTGTGCGCATTAGTTCAATGCTATACAACAACCTTTTTGTGTGAGAATCCTTCTGTCTCTGTTAGTTGTGCTGTTCAATCACTCGTAAACACACACACACACACACACACACACACACACACACACACACACACACACACACACACACACACACACACACACACACACACACACACACACACACACACACACACACACACACACGCCTGTTAGTGTGCAGGTGTGTGCGTTGGTGGTTGTGCTTGGCAGGGGCACTAGTGGTGTGTGGTGAGTAAATGAAGGACTTAGCGCTTTACACGAATGGCTGGTCAGATCTATGGCGTTACCTTGAGCTTTGCTAGCTCCAACTACACACATCTGACCCCCCCCCCCCACCTGCGTAATGGAGACCGAGAGCCTTACCCTGCCTGTCGGGTGTACGCATTAAATGGTGACACTGGGCTTCGAGGTTGCTAGTTTGAAACTCATGTTGAGGGTTTTGTGAAAGAAATGAGAATCGAGAAATCAGTCACCTTGGGCGAAGCTCAGTGCGAGCAGGGCATGCACTGATTTCACGCAGGTTTCAGTTAATCAGACCTCTTCAGGTTGAACCTGAAGAATGTGAATATGTGACAGATCTCAGGGACATGGGGCGGTCTAGTCGACTAGTTGAAGCCATTTAGCATGCGTCTGACAGTTTTTCTTATGCTGATAAAACAATATTTTTAATGTTTATTAATATTAATCTTAACCCTGCTTCATTCACCGGTGATTTTGTGCTGCGTGGCGTCGCGGTGCGTGTTAAAATTAAAAAAATAGATGCCACAAATTGATGTTAGTAAAGATAGTTAAAGGTGACACTTTACACCAGTTTGAGTGTGATTGGCCGTTACAAGCCATTTAGAAAATCTGCCTCTTCTGACATCACAAGTGGGCGTGTCCAACTGTGTGCTGGAAAGATCAGTCTACCAGCCTACCCTACAGTGGACTGTAGCAATCTATCCGTCACACATCTAGGTGGACATGCCCACTTGTGATGTCAGAAGAAGCAGATTTTCTAAACGGCTTGTAACGGCTGATCACACTCACACCTGATGGTATAATGTCACCTGGCGGGAAAATGGGCAAGACTTTGAATCAGCGCGTTATGGATGTTTGTATCATTGTTGCTGCAGAGTCACGCAGGAAAACGTATTGTGGTCGCGGTTTAGTTTCACTATGTAGGGCCCGCTGTAAACAACACACCATTTTAATATGGCATGCAGCAGACATGAAAGGAGAGAGGCCATGGTCCTCTGTGCCCCTCTGCGTCCCTGGATATAACCATATAAAGTTGCTGATTTCTTAACCAATGAGACAATAGAAAGAGGTCGCCACTGAAGCCACGGGGGGGTTAGGGGGGTGGGGGTTAGGGGGGGTGGGGGTTATATCAGAGTTGATCTTGGCACAGATCTCAGAGCCTGCTATGTACCAGGTTCACTCGAGGTTAGGCTCACACCATCAGTTGCCATGGTAACTGAACTGAACTGAGCCAAAAGCCAAAAGCCAGGCTATCCCTAAAATCTGACTTGAAATATCTGATGAACCTAGGAATCCAGCCGCTTGAGTTGTGTTTCAAGGAATGCCCCCCCGGGCAACGTTGACCAGGGCGGGATAGTGGAAGCATATTCCTGGTGGACTAGCTGGTCTAAACGGTTTCCACCAGCGTGGTACCCTGTGTCTACATAGGCCCATATGTGTGGCTTTGTACCGTATTCCCCATTCTTCTTACAGAGATGGCTATTTATATTTTGGACCAGTCTACTGTATTTTTTCAGGAGGAAAATATATTGGCTGATATAAGTTTATGTTGTTTTCTCGCCTATTGTTGAAAAAAAGGCAAACGCATACGTTGATGGAAAAAACTGTTAGTTTCTTCGCACCTACAGAGACACGATCAACATCAACTTTATTTAATAATTTCATCAAAGAATATTGGAGGAAATTATTTTGTTCAAATATCTATCTGGTTGTCAGTCGGGTTTGGGGCACCAAACTTTCACCTCATCTTTCTGCCCAAATATGGGTTTCGGTATCTACAGGTCTCGGTGGATAACATATCAGGACTTCCATCAAGGTTTCATTTAAAACATAAATCAACCAGACAAACCAGACAGGGGTCCCGAGGGCCACCCCCCATGGGATGGTTGGCATCAAACACATTGTTTCCTGCATTCTTGTGAATGTTTGCATCAATGTGAGCCTTTTCTGCACCAATTTATGTTGGAAATATTTTAATTGATGTAGGCATCAAGGAAAAGACAAAATGCAGGTGACAGGTGACAATTTACTAAGTAAGGGAACATAAGGCTCTCAGGCATTCTGTTGCTTTCAAATGTTTATTCTCCTGTAGATCAACTTTGTTTTCCCTGTGGAATCAACATGCATATGCGTGTTGATTCCACAGGGAAAACATTATATATTATATTATTATATATTATTATTATATACCTCAAATATCTCTGTTTTGGAATGATT
>NC_140276.1:8174762-8176984 GCF_964030765.1 Micromesistius poutassou
CACAGCTTGTAAAAAAATCAACTCCGTTGGGGCTAACCAAATATATTTGGCTTCAAGTTTCCACATTACAGTTCATATGCAGTAACCGCCGATGTAAGAGCCGGCAATAGTGTGTTGATGCGGGCTTTCATCAGTTCAGCTGCCCTTGTAGAGGAGCAGTTAAAGTGCTTAAGAGAGCACCATTTCCATATTTCTTATTCTGTTAATGGAAAGGATGCCATCATCAAATTACCCCCCCAACGCCCCCCCCCCCCCCCCACCCTGTGAGCCAACTGAATTAGTTAATGTCCAAAAAAAGGGTATATTCACCCTTAATGTCTCAGCCTGAGTGTGTGTGTTTGTGTCTGTTTGTGTATGTGAGTGTGTACGTGCACTAGTGTGTGCCTGGTCCGTGTGGTGCCTGTTTGTATGCTTGTTTGTGTGGTGCTTGTGGGTGTGTGTGTGTGTGTGCCAGCGTGTCTGTTTGTGCTGTGTGTGTGTGTGTGTGTGTGCTTCTTTGTGTGTGTGTGTGCGTGCATGTGTGCGTGACATTCGTGCCTGTGTTTGTGTGTGCCTGCGTGTGTGAGGGCCTGTGTGTCTGTGCGTACATCTGTGTGTATGCTTGTATGCGTGTATACATGCGTGTGTGTGCATGCATGTGTGTGTGTGTGTGTGTATGTGTGTGTGTCTGTGCATCTATCATCTCAGAAGAGGCACTTTGTAATGGCGCTGCCGAGAGAGTGAGACCACCGTAATTATTCTTCCACCTCTGCCGCGTGGCCCAAAGACACACTCTGGTTTACATTTGCAGTATTGTATTCATAATTGCTTGTTGGCCCATATAACTTCCTGTCTAATGAAATGCTCTCATCATAATCAATAAGGAGGAAATAGAGCAGGTCCTATTCAAATAATGTGGGAATAGGAGAAGCCCATCATGCAGAACAGAAGCAGTTTGCTGTTCGCACTGCGCACCTACCAACCCCCCACCCCTCCTCCCCCCTCATCCCCCCGCCACCTCCTCCTTCCCCCCCCCCACCACCCCCCCTTCCCCCCTCCTCCTCCTCCCCCAACCCTTCTATTAGCAAGAGCCGAATGCACCCAACAACAGATAGAAGCAGTGGATTCCATTTCCAAAGTCTGCACTTGGAGGTTGGGGTGAGGTGGTGGTGGTGGTTGTGGTGGTTGGTTAGTAGTTGGTGGTTGGTTGGTGGTTGGTGGTGGTTGGTGGTGGTTGGTGGTTGGTGGTTGGTGGTTGGTTGGTGGTTGGTGGTGGTTGGTGATGGTTGGTGGTTGTTTGGTGGTTGGTGGTGGTTGGTGGTTGGTGGTGATGGTTGGTGGTGGGTGGTGGGTGGTGGTGGTTGGTGGTGGTGGGTGGTTGATGGTGGTTGGTGGTTGGTGGTGGTTGGTGGTTGGTGGTGGTGGTTGGTGGTGGTTGGTGGTGGTGTTTGGTGGTGATGGTTGGTGGTGGTTGGTGGTTGGTGGTGGTGGTGGTTGGTGGTTGGTGGTTGGTGGTGGTTGGTGGTGGTGGTGGTTGGTGGTTGGTGGTGGTGGTTGGTGGTTGGTGGTGGTGGTTGGTGGTGGATGGTGGTTGGTGGTTGGTGGTGGTGGTTGGTGGTTGGTGGTGGTGGTGGTTGGTGGTGGTGGTTGGTTGGTGGTTGGTGGTGGTGGTTGGTGGTTGGTTGGTGGTGGTGGTTGGTGTGGTGGTGGTTGGTGGTGGTGGTTGGTGTGGTGGTGGTTGGTGGTTGGTGGTGGTGGTGGTTGGTGGTTGGTGGTGGTGGTTGGTGGTGGTTGGTGGTTGGTGGTTGGTGGTGGTGGTTGGTGGTGGTTGGTGGTTGGTGGTGGTAGGTGGTTGGTGGTTGGTGGTGGGTGACTCCTCTTCTTCCTCTGGCTGAGGGAGGGAGGGAGGGAGGCGAGGTGGATCTGGCGGCCTGGGGGAGCCATGGAACTGGTCTGCGTGGTACCAGAGTCTCTATCGGCTCACGGCGGATATTCTGCATTATGCTCATTGAGTGTGGGCTATCTGTCTTCCTCCCTTTAAAGCCCCTGAACTGGTCCAAAGATGTAATTCCATAAAAGCATGCAATCGGATAAACTCCACCCTGCTGCATACACACACACTCCCCCCCATCCCCTGAAATCTGTACTCTCATCTATCAAATCTTATTTCAAAAGCAGAAAAATAAAGGAGGAAAACAAATATTCCGGGTGAATATAGCTTGTGTTCTTGTGTGTGTGTTTGA